>NC_047121.1:65324258-65404258 GCF_902500255.1 Thalassophryne amazonica
TCACTCAATATGTGATGAGTACCGCAGTGATTCCTCAGGGAAAAAGAGTGCCATCCTGCACTCACTCAGCTTCCACAGAAAGAGGAACCGGTACTCCTGCAAACACTCACAATATACAGATATATTGTAACACAAAACGGCTGAGGATATTACCTTCAATGAAGTACGATATCTCGGCGATGAGGTGGAGATGACGTCTGGGTTTTATGGAGTGAGGTGATGAAGAATGAGTGACAGCTGTCAGGAAGTAATGAGTAACAGCTGTCACTCCCGGCTGTGTCCGTGGCGGCAGCGCCCTCTCGTACCTGAAGCCCGCACTTCAGGCAGGGCGCCCTCTGGTGGTGGGCCAGCAGTACCTCCTCTTCTGGCGGCCCACACAACAGGTACGGTCTGATATCCAGGTCCTTGATGTGAGCGCACATAGCAGCGCGCATAGTAACCAGCGAGCCACTGAAAACAAACCACTGTCACACTTATTTCCTACTTGACATCCATCACGCTTGCATTGTTCTGCCATGTTTTTTCTACTTAATATACACTAGTTTTCACAGAGAATGCCATGATCGTGTGTTGCAGTTGGCTGTACCAACCATGATAAGTTAAAAGTTCGAAAGGTGTATTTTTTTCGAGCTCCCAAAGCGCCACAAAGGTCGAGACAGAAGGGATAAATGGCTGGCTGATATCAGTCGAGTAAATGAGGATGGTCATGGGAATAACGCCGCTGGATCGCTAGTTGGCATCGCTTATGGTCGGAACTACGATGGTATCTGATCGTCTTTGAACCTCTGACTTTTGTTCTTTATTAATGAAAACATTCTTGGCAAATGCTTTCACTTTTGTCCATCTCGCACCGATCCAAGAATTTCACCTCCAGCAGCACAATACAAATGCCCCCGGCCGTCCCTCTTAATCATGGCCCCAGTTCAGAGAAAGAAAACCCATAAAATAGAACCGGAGTCCTTTTCCATTATTCCTAGCTGGGGTATTCAGGTGACCGGGCCTGCTTTGAACACTCTAATTTTTTCAAAGTAAACGCTTTGGACCCCGTGGGACACTCAGCTAAAGCATCGAGGGGGCACCGAGAGGCAGGGGCTGGGACAGAGGGCAGCTCGCCTCGCGGCGGGCCGTCAGCTCGATCCCGAGATCAAACTATGAGCTTTTTAACTGCAGCAACAAGGCTCTCCACATGCTCATACACCATTTGGGTATGACCAAATCAGCAGGCCTTTGTGAATATACAGTGGTAAAGACAACTATATCAACAATGGTTGTGAGTGTACATACAGTTTGTTTTCAGCGGCGATCCAAAATGGCGGCAGAAGTGACGTAGGCTCGACCGTACCTATTAAAGTTTCTGCTCTTTTAGGCCTGTTTTCTAGGTTGTAGAGCCCAAAAAAAAACCAAGCCAAAGTTAAATTCCTATGGTAATAGCAATAGCTTCAGCTAAAGATTTAGCAGTTTATTGGTTTAGTTTATCGTTATCTTTTCAGTTAGCAGTTAGCTAACCACTAGAAACATGCCAAATCCTAATGCGAATCTCTCCCAGATCCACTGTGAGGACCCCAAGCAACTGGGAGCAACACAAAAAATATAAATAAATGAATATCAATAATTAAAAAAAAAACATTAAGGTGTGCAGATTATGATTTCTTTAGCATGAGGCCTGTGATGCTACTCATTAGAGCGTCTCTCTCTCTCTCCTCTGTTATGCCACTGGCCTTTTTCATTACGGCGCTTTTCTTGAACAAAAAGCCAAATATGTGACTTGCAATCAGACGCCGACAAATTGTTCTCTAAATGAATCAAGCTTCCGAGTATCTCCCGCTGGCTCACGGCTCAGATGATCGTGTGCAGTAAAACGGATGACGTGCCTAATCTTTCCAACACATTAAACTCTCACAAACCTGTTTTAAATCTCAAAAGGAAACATGTACCTCGTGTCTTATTCAGTCACGAACAGTTCAAACTGAGATCTCCTGTGTGGGTTTTATTTTTTTCTTCAGATGGATGCTGAGGAAAAGGCAAATGAGGCTGTTGCTCATTAACAGCCTCCTGTTTATGAGTGGCGGCAGATGCAGTAGATTCAGCATGAACGCAATCATGTACTTCTGTGTGAGAAAAGAATAAACTCATCAAGGTTATTGAAATAACGCATGATTGAGCGCCTCAAACAACGCTAGACTGGAAAGCATGCCTGGACCAGTGACCAAGAGCATGCAATGTGGATGATGTGCAGTTTTCTTCAAAATATGTACACTAGTTTTTGACAGAACTGACCGAATCACCCTTTTGTGCAGTGCTGCACAAACAATAAACATCTGGATGTGCATGCAAGTAGATTGAGTTCTATCCATAAAACAATCACCTTTTCCAATTAAGCTGAAAGAAAATCAACAAGATGAAACGTGCAGTTCCTCCCTTTCCATTTTTCACAAAATTTACCATTATTTCTGTGGTGTATCACAAAATTACAGCTAATTTAATTGCTGATGAGGTATTCATTTGGGAGGGGATTCAATGTCATGTCATCGTGTCTTGTTGCTGTGTTTTACGTCACATGGGTCAACATCCTAAACTGTTTCCAGGCCAGGATATTATTGATCATATTGATGATATAACATTATGAATCATTTGTTTGAATACTATGGGCAGCACGGTGGCTTAGTGGTTAGCACTGTTGCCTCACAGCGTGAAGGTCGTGGGTTCAATTCCCGTGGCCTTTCTGTGTGGAGTTTGCATGTTCTCCCTGTGTTTGCTTGGGTTTCCTCCGGGTGCTCTGGCTTCCTCCCACATCCAAAGACATGCGGGTTAGGTGGACTGGAATCTTTGAAATTGTCTGTAGGTGGGTGTGTGTGGGTGTGTCTGTGTTTGTTTGTCTGTTTGTGGCCCTGTGACAGACCGGCGTCCTGTCCTGGGTGTACCCCGCCTTGCGCCCTATGACTGCTGGGATAGGCTCCAGCCCCCCGCGACTCTTAATTGGACTAAGCGGTAGAGGATGAATGAATGTTTTGAATACTAACAAAAAGATAGTGGTGCTGACAGAACTCTTTCTTATGACTTAAATTGTGAAAAATCCAAAGGGACTGCACCTTTAACAGTGGCTCAAGATCCAAGGGTGGACACGAAGGGCCGAGGCGGTGCAGCAGTTCCTTGGTACTGATGACCTCCAGTGGGTGATTTCACAGATGAAAGTTTAAGGGGAGAGATCATCAGCCATCTGATCCATGCATTTGTCTCTTCTAGACTGGACTACTCCAATGTTCTATTCTCTGGTTTAACCCAGTTCAGAGCCTCCATTTGGTTCAAAATGCTGCTGGCATATTACACCATATTACATATAGACCATATTACACTGATTTTGGCCTCCCTTCACTGGCTTCCTGTCTCTGTGAGGTCTGATTTTGAAGTTCTGCTATTAATTTATAAAATTATTCATGGATTAGTGCCTCTCTACCTAGATGACCTAATTAAAACCTACATGCCGGCCCATGCTCTGTGTTCTCAGGACGCAGGACTACTTTGTGTCCCTAAGGTTAAAAAAACTCTGCAAGCCACAGAGCTTTCTCTTATCATGCGCCTGCTTTGTGGAATGATCTCCCTTCATGAATAAAACAGTCAGATTACGTACAGACATTCAAGTCCAGACTAAAGACTTATCTATTCTCCTTCTCGTATATGGCTAGCAAACTGGTGTAGTATGGAACTACAATTCCTGTCCTTATAATTCATATTATTAGCCACGGAACAGGCCTTTGTCTCACTACATCTAAGTTCTGGGTCTGTTAGTGAAGCTCAGGGCTAGCTGCCGGCGACAACTTTTAGCAACCTCTCTGCTTCCCTGTTGATTTACTGTTGGTGAATTAATGCCTCAGGTGCAGTTATTTCGGGCCGACTGAGTCTGCTCTTTTTCTCTCTGTCCGAGGCACTGATCCTGGTCTTGCACCCCAAGGCACCAGACTGATCTTGGGATGCCACGCCTGTTGCACCACTGACTGGAGGTCCTGCCCTGCAGCCTATCAGTGCTGGACATGGACGCCTATGTATTAGAGACGCGAGATAGACTCTATGCTCTTCTGTTTCTTCTGTTTGTAAACAAACTTTGGTACAATCTGTAAAAACCTTCTAAATGGCCTAAGCAGTGTGTCACCCCTCTGGGTCTGGCCTGCTTGAGGCTTCTTCCTCATTATCACCAGACAGAGTTTTTCCTCACCACTGCCACCTGTGTGCTTGCTTAGGGGGGTTGGTAAGATTAGACCTTACTCACGTGAAGCACCTTGAGGCAGCTTTGTTGTGATTTGGCACTATACAAATAAAACACTTTGAATTACATTGAATCAGCCTGGTGGTAAGGAAACCTTGTACATAATTTTTGCCTTTCTACTGAAAGTAATATTTAAGAAATGTAGAAGCACGCGGGTCCGTACCACCACCAAAACCAGACAATCCTGGAAGTTTGTCATGATTAGTATTTTTTCAGTACATCCCCTGAATGCAGTAACTTCTTTCACTGTAACACATCCAAATTTGGATTGGGATTAAATTAGATTAGAGATTAGATAGAACTTTATCAATCCCTTGGGAAGACTCCCTCTGGGAAATTGAGGTTCCAGCAGCATTATATCACAGCACACAGCTATTGTATGGAAGCACACAGTATTGAACAGCACAACATTGTATAGAAGCACACGGAGTATCAAAAGTGAAACTAAAATTCTGCATGAAATTTCACTGGGATACATATGATTGACAAGTTAGTTTTTCTGCAAAAGTGGAAAACACCAAACAGAGTATTTCGTCTTGATAAGACGAATCATTCCAGCAGTGGAGACTGGCCCATTTTTGATAAACTGACCAAAGTGTAAAGAAAAAAAAATCCACATCATAATCCCAATCAGCACAAAATCTGAATCATTCTTCATCTTGATGGATTGATCATTCCACCATATTTCATGGAAATTGGCAGAATAAAAAAAAAAAAAATAAATATAGCAAAAAGCCACATTTTTAATGAAAAGAATGAAAGACCATCCATCTCAACCAGCACCAGTCCCTTTTCATAAAATAAATGATCATTAAACTAAATTTCACAGAGATTACTTAAAAAAAACAACAACAAAACAGTGTTTTTGTTGTGTGGGCCGCTGAAGAGGAGGTACTGCTGGCCCACCACCATCAGAGGGCGCCCTGCCTGGAGTGCAGGCTCCAGGCACCAGAGGGCGCTGCCGCCTTATGGGAGCAGCCTGGGTGACAGCTGTCACCCATCACCGGACACAGCTGTTCCACTCAGCACAGAGGTATATCAGGAGGACGGCGTCTCCACCTCAGTGCCGAGATATCGCCTTTAGACGAAGGTAACGTTCTCTGCATTTATATTCTGACTAAATAGCTAACAGATTTGTTAAACCTTTTCAGGACAGCTGAATTGCTTAGATAAGTACTCACCTGCCTGTCATACTGTAACTGGAGGTGGAGGCGGCTTCTCCCCTCTCCGTTGCTGGGTGCTGTCGCATCCACGCCTGTGTTGTTGCTCTCTCCCGCCAGCAGTACCGGATCCGACGAGCGGAGGCAGTGGCCACCTGGGAATTCGGGACTTGGCGGTTCCAGTATTTCCAGGGTTCGGTGGCAGAGGAGATCTGGGTGGTTTCGGTTCGACTGAGACGGACGTCTCCTACCTTTGAGCCTGCCCACACGACACCAGCGGATTCGACCCCAAATTGTGATTGTTGTATTCATTGTGCTCGTTTCACAATAGTAAACCTTGTTATTCACCTTCCTCCATTGTCCGTTCATTGCGCCCCCTGTTGTGGGTCCGTGTTCCTACACTTTCACAACAGGATATCTCGGCCAGCGTCATGGACCCCGAGGGGCGTCAACCGGCTGTTGAACGGCCAATGGAAGACCAAGGCGCGTCGGCGGCTTCGGGAGGGGGCAATCGGTGAGTTGCAGGCGGATCCTCACCGCTTTCAACCTCTCGGATCGATTTAATGACCGAGCAGCACGTTCTCCTAACCGCAGGGTGGAGGCTCTCGCCGCACAAGTGGAGGCGCGCCCTTCGGTGCGCCGCTGCGGCTCTCCCTCCCGAGGACCCTGCGCGTGAAAGTGACGTTCCACTGGTCGTTCAACGGTCCCTTCCTCCGTCCCCAGAAGCATACATAAGCCCTCCAGAACCGTACGGAGGCTGTGTGGAGACGTGCGCGGATTTTCTGATGCAGTGTTCGCTCATCTTCGCACAGCGTCCCGTGATGTACGCGACTGATGCTAGCAAAGTAGCTTATGTAATAAACCTGCTTCGCGGGGAGGCACGCGCTTGGGCTACCGCGCTCTGGGAGCAGAACTCACGGCTCCTTCATACATACGTTGGGTTTGTACGGGAGCTCAGAACGGTGTTCGACCATCCCAACAGAGGAGAGTCCGCTTCAACTGCGCTACTGTCAATGAGACAGGGGCGTCGGAGCGCAGCTGCCTATGCAGTCGCCTTCCGCATCGCGGCGGCGAGATCCGGCTGGAATAGCACTGCCCTCCGCGCCGCCTTTGTAAACGGACTGTCATTGGTCCTAAAAGAGCACCTGGTGGCGAAGGACGAACCGCGGGACTTAGACGGGCTCATCGATCTGGTCATACGACTCGACAACCGGTTAGAAGAACGCCGTCGGGAACGAGGCGAAGGGCGTGGCCAGGCACGCGTCGTCCCTCTCCCTTCCGGTGCCGATCGAGCTCCGCCTTCCCCACGCTCCACAGCCCCTGCGCTCCGTGGGGTCACAGCTCCCCCTACTGACGAAGCTAGGGACACGAGTAGGGCAACATTTAGGGCACCAGATGCACCGAGGAGATGGACCCACGGAGCGTGTCTTGTTTGTGGTTCCATAGAGCACCATGTGAGAGACTGCCCCGAGCGGCCAAACGCCAAACGCCCGCCCCTAGAGACTGGGCCAGGGGTGGGCCAAAACATTCACGTGGGACACACCCACATTGCTACACGACTCCCAGTCACGATCCTGTTTGAGGATTCAACCCTGAAGGCCCCAGCACTGGTGGACACGGGCTCTGAGGGGAATCTGCTTGACAGTAGATGGGCCAGGGAGATAGGGCTCCCTCTGGTGGCTCTTACCTCGCCTGTGCAGGTTCGGGCGCTAGATGGCTCCCTACTCCCACCAATCACGCATAAGACACCTCCAGTAACTCTGGTGGTATCAGGTAACCAACGGGAGGTGATCGAGTTCTTTGTGACTCAGGCCACCTCCCGTGTGGTTTTGGGTTTTCCCTGGATGCTGAAGCACAATCCCCGGATCGATTGGCCGTCCGGGGTAGTGGTTCAGTGGAGCGAAACCTGCCATCGGGAGTGTCTAGGTTCCTCGGTTCCTCCCGGCTCCCAAGCTAAGGAGGAGGTCCGAGTCCCGCCCAATCTGAAGGCGGTGCCGGCGGAGTACCATGACCTCGCTGACGTGTTCAGCAAGGATCTGGCTCTCACGCTTCCTCCCCACCGTCCTTATGATTGTGCCATTGATTTGGTTCCAGGCTGTGAATACCCGTCCAGTAGGCTGTACAACCTCTCACGGCCGGAGCGTGAATCAATGGAGACCTACATCCGGGACTCATTAGCTGCCGGGTTGATCCGGAATTCCACCTCTCCGATGGGTGCTGGTTTCTTTTTTGTGGGTAAAAAAGACGGCGGGCTTCGTCCATGCATTGATTACAGGGGGTTGAACGAAATCATGGTTCGCAACCGATACCCGTTGCCCTTGTTGGATTCGGTGTTCACCCCCTTGCATGGAGCCAAAATTTTCACCAAGCTGGATCTTAGGAATGCGTATCATTTGGTTCGGGTCCGGAAGGGAGACGAATGGAAGACGGCATTCAACACCCCCTTAGGTCATTTTGAGTACCTGGTCATGCCGTTCGGTCTCACTAATGCTCCCGCGACTTTCCAAGCGTTGGTAAACGATGTCTTGCGGGACTTCCTGCACCGGTTCGTCTTCGTATATCTAGGACGATATACTCATCTTTTCCCCGGATCCTGAGACACATGTCCGGCATGTCCGTCAGGTCCTGCAGCGGTTGTTGGAGAACCGCCTGTTTGTGAAGGGCGAGAAGTGTGAATTCCACCGCACTTCTTTGTCCTTCCTGGGGTTCATCATCTCCTCCAACTCCGTCGCCCCTGATCCGGCCAAGGTTGCGGCGGTGAGAGACTGGCCCCAACCAACAAGCCGTAGGAAGCTGCAACAGTTCCTCGGCTTTGCTAATTTCTACAGGAGGTTTATTAAGGGCTACAGTCAGGTAGTTAGCCCCCTGACAGCCCTGACCTCCCCAAAAGTCCCCTTCACCTGGTCGGATCGGTGCGAAGCCGCGTTCAAGGAGTTGAAACGGCTCTTCTCGTCTGCACCAGTTCTGGTGCAGCCCGATCCTAGCCGCCAGTTAGTGGTTGAAGTGGATGCCTCGGACTCAGGGATAGGAGCGGTGCTCTCCCAGAGCGGGAAGACCGATAAGGTCCTTCACCCGTGTGCCTATTTTTCCCGCAGGTTGACCCCCGCTGAACGGAACTATGACGTCGGCAATCGGGAACTCCTTGCTGTGAAAGAGGCCCTCGAAGAGTGGAGACATCTGTTGGAGGGAACAGCCGTGCCATTCACGGTTTTCACTGACCATCGGAACCTGGAGTACATCAGGACCGCCAAGCGGCTGAACCCCAGGCAAGCCCGCTGGTCACTGTTCTTTGGCCGTTTTGACTTCCGGATCACCTACCGTCCCGGGACCAAGAATCAAAGATCGGATGCATTGTCCCGGGTGCACGAAGACGAAGTCAAAACGGAACCGTCGGATCCCCCGGATCCCATCATCCCGGAGTCCGCTATCGTGGCCGCCCTCACCTGGGACGTAGAGAAGACCGTCCGGGAGGCCCTGACCCGTGACCCGGACCCCGGAAACGGACCAAAGGACAGACTATACGTCCCACCAGAGGCTAGGGCTGCAGTCCTGGACTTCTGTCACGGTTCTAAACTCTCCTGTCACCCTGGGGTGCGAAGGACCGTGACAGTCGTCCGGCAACGCTTCTGGTGGGCATCCCTGGAGGCCGACGTCCGGGACTACATCCAGGCCTGTACCACCTGCGCCAGGGGCAAGGCCGACCATAGAAAGACCTCAGGGCAGCTACAGCCACTGCCCGTGCCTCATCGCCCCTGGTCCCACATCGGCCTGGACTTTGTCACGGGTCTCCCGCCGTCCCAGGGACACACCGTCGTCTTCACGATAGTGGACCGTTTCTCCAAGGCGGCCCACTTCGTGGCCCTCCCGAAGCTCCCAACGGCCCAGGAGACAGCGGACCTCCTGGTCCACCACGTC
This sequence comes from Thalassophryne amazonica, assembly GCF_902500255.1. Lineage (NCBI taxonomy): Eukaryota > Metazoa > Chordata > Actinopteri > Batrachoidiformes > Batrachoididae > Thalassophryne > Thalassophryne amazonica. Next base: position 65,333,595 of record NC_047121.1, read on the forward strand.
GTCCGTCTGCATGGCATACCATCAGACATCGTCTCCGATCGCGGTCCCCAGTTCACCTCGCACGTCTGGAGGAGCTTCTGCCGGGAACTGGGGGCCACGGTCAGCCTCTCGTCTGGGTACCACCCCCAGACCAACGGGCAGGCAGAGTGGGCGAATCAGGAACTGGAGCAGACACTTCGCTGTGTGACAGCCGCGCACCCGACGGCCTGGAGTACCCACCTGGCCTGGATCGAGTACGCCCATAACAGCCAAGTGTCATCTGCCACCGGCCTCTCCCCGTTTGAGGTGTGCTTGGGGTATCAGCCCCCCTTGTTTCCGGTGGTTGAGGGAGAGGTCGGTGTGCCCTCGGTCCAGGCCCACCTACGGAAGTGCCGTCGGGTGTGGCGTGCCGCCCGCTCTGCCTTGTTGAAGGCCCGGACGAGGGCGAAGACACATGCAGACCGGCGGCGGGCCCCGGCCCCCAAGTATCGTCCTGGGCAGGAGGTCTGGTTGTCTACCAAGGACATTCCTCTGCAGGTAGACTCGCCGAAACTTCAGGAACGGTACATCAGACCTTACAAGATCCTCAAGGTCATCAACCCCGCCGCAGTGAGGCTCCAGCTTCCGGCCTCACTGCGGATCCATCCAGTTTTTCATGTTTCCCGGATCAAGCCCCTTCACACCTCACCCCTCTGCACCCCGGGTCCGGCGCCGCCTCCTGCCCGGATCATCGACGGGGAACCGGCTTGGACTGTACGCCGGCTCCTTGATGTCCGTCGGATGGGCCGGGGTTTTCAATACCTGGTGGACTGGGAGGGGTACGGTCCCGAGGAACGCTCCTGGGTGAAGAAGGGCTTCATCCTGGACCCGGCCCTCCTGGCCGACTTCTACCGTCGCCATCCGGACAAGCCCGGCCGTGCGCCAGGAGGCGCCCGTTGAGGGGGGGGTCCTGTTGTGTGGGCCGCTGAAGAGGAGGTACTGCTGGCCCACCACCATCAGAGGGCGCCCTGCCTGGAGTGCGGGCTCCAGGCACCAGAGGGCGCTGCCGCCTTATGGGAGCAGCCTGGGTGACAGCTGTCACCCATCACCGGACACAGCTGTTCCACTCAGCACAGAGGTATATCAGGAGGATGGCGTCTCCACCTCAGTGCCGAGATATCGCCTTTAGACGAAGGTAACGTTCTCTGCATTTATATTCTGACTAAATAGCTAACAGATTTGTTAAACCTTTTCAGGACAGCTGAATTGCTTAGATAAGTACTCACCTGCCTGTCATACTGTAACTGGAGGTGGAGGCGGCTTCTCCCCTCTCCGTTGCTGGGTGCTGTCGCATCCACGCCTGTGTTGTTGCTCTCTCCCGCCAGCAGTACCGGATCCGACGAGCGGAGGCAGTGGCCACCTGGGAATTCGGGACTTGGCGGTTCCAGTATTTCCAGGGTTCGGTGGCAGAGGAGATCTGGGTGGTTTCGGTTCGACTGAGATGGACGTCTCCTACCTTCGAGCCTGCCCACACGACACCAGCGGATTCGACCCAAATTGTGATTGTTGTATTCATTGTGCTCGTTTCACAATAGTAAACCTTGTTATTCACCTTCCTCCATTGTCCGTTCATTGCGCCCCCTGTTGTGGGTCCGTGTTCCTACACTTTCACAACAGTTTTTGAGAGAGTGGCTAAATTATTGGGAAAAAAATGTACATCCCTCTGTAAGAGTAATGTGGATTTTTTTGTTATCAAAACCAAAAATTTAAAGCAATTGATCAACCTTTCTATAATCTTGAGGGGGGGACAGTCCCAGACACAAGTGTGGTTCTGCTATTGTTGAGAAATCTAGACACCTGTTTGACAAATAAGCAACAAATTTTAATGAAATGAAGAAGATAAAATTAGTTTTATTTCCTGCTTTTCTGGCATGAATAAGTCTTTTACTAATGGTGTGTGAATGTGAACATGCAGGAAAAGGAAAGGTGGGACGTCACATGTGGTGTTTTGTTCTGATAGAATAAGCAGATGTGGATTGTAAGAGCAGCTTACTGAATTTAGAAATATTTTACAGCTGTCTGCTACCTGTTGGCCCTTTCAGTTTCCAGTAACCAATTCCTGATTTTATTTTTTAACACATGCACACAGCAGAAGCACATGTGAGGTTTTAGGTTCCACCCTGTGTATCCGTCCATCCGTGTGTGAACAAATTAACAAATAAACTAAAGACTTTTGGTTTGATTTCAACCAAACATGGTGGAATGACTGAGGACTGTCTCAGGAAAAAGTGATTTAATTTACAGAAAAATCTGTTAAAAGTTAAGGTCACAGGCCAAGGTCAAACTTTGGGTCCCTTGCTTATATACAGAAGCTATTTAGAATGGCTATTCCAAGGAAGGGATTAAAGATAAACCCACAATTACTATAAACACTAATATGAAGTCATACATCAAACTTCTATGTGATGCATAGCTTAGTGGTTTGCACCGTTGCCTCATAGTGAGAAGGTCCCAGGTTCGAATCTGGCCTAGTACTTTGTGTGTGGAGTTTGCATGTAGTGCTTGGAGAGCTCTGCCTTCCTCCCACTTCCACAGACCTGCAGATTAAGCTGACTGTCAGCGTGAATGTGTTTGTCTGTGTGTCAGCCCTGCAGCAGACTGCTGTCATGTTCAAGGGGGCAGATAGGATAAAGTGCTTCAGTTTGTGGCAAAGCTGATGAAACATCACAGCATGACTGTTTTGCATGTAAGGCACAGGTGTTTCAGTCTCTGAATGCCACTTATGTGTTTTCATGCCAGAGTCAACAGAAGGGATTCATCAGGGCTGTGTACTTGTCACTTTATTTATTTATGTGTGCGTGTGTGTGTGTGTGTGTGTGTGTGTGTGGCTGCAGCTGTCAGCTTGAAAGTGAATTCTTAGTAAGGTATGAAAGGTGGAAAGCAGATTTGTTTGTTTTTTTATTTACTTTAACTTTTAAAAATGTCACATTCATTTTATTTCAGTTGACATGACATCAGCAGTGAGAATTATGTGTCCCTCAAGCTGACGTGGATCATTAAAGGTAAAACAAAGGAGCTTGGATATAGGAACAGTGGGCTCATCGCGCCAAGCCTACAGGGTGATGAGATATTTAGAGGGAGTGATTCCACGTCTTTATTATTTCTACATGCCATCTGTATTGCATTAGTAGATGCCTCTGAGGGCCACTGTGGACTACATTTGTTGACATGGGGCACAATGCACGTTGTTGCAGTATGACAGCTCGTGCACAATGATAAGACAAGAATGCAAGAAGATAAATGACATTCAAAACAATGCTTTCTATTTAAGCGGCGGCTCAAAGCCCAATGTGCGCTGTTGGAAAGACTGAAATGATATTTAATGGAATAATGTTCTCCCAAGCACCTGCCTGCCTGCTGCTGCAGTGAGCGTGCACGTTACAAAAATGGTATGCAGCAAATTCTTCCTCAGCATCTCCCTGCAAACTATTACAATAATTTGCTGCGTACCCCGCTTTTGTAACCAAATTAGAAAAGGGTATGCCTGCAGAGCAGCAGCGCTGTCCACTGGGAAAACAGGCATGGTGCCATATAGGAATGGCAGGTGCTTGTACGTGCACAAAGCCTGCTTTGTTCATTGTTGGAGCCATGATGTGACAATGGCAGACCCCCCCCCCCCCCCCTTCCTCACAGCACAAGTGTTTAGTTTGTTGCATGTGCACTGCAGTGAGAAAGTGTGCACTGACACACACAGGTGGTGCAGCTGCAAAAGCTTTTCTACTCATTAAGGCTGCTCTTCACATTCAATGCATTTACTCGTTTTGGGTTGTCCCATTCCCAGGCCTGCTTTCTCAGCTCTATTTATAACTATCCTAGGCTGGAATGGGGTGTGTGTGTGTGTGTGTGTGTGTGTGTGTGTGTGTGTGTGTGTGTGTGTGTGTGTGTGTGTGTGTGTGTGTGTGTGTGTGTGTGTGTGTGTGGTGTGTGTGTGTGTGTGTGTGTGTTCAGCCTGAACCCCTCCTGAAACACTGTCACACTCTCCTGGGAATGAGAAAAATGCCCTCCAGGTGGGTGTAATATCTGACTGCAGAACTGCTGACACGTGCCACTCCTTCATCGCCCGCGTGCGCGTCAGGAGACCGTTTTCACGTCTGTGTAATCCAAATGCACTCTCACATAATACATAACATTTTAAAGGTTTGGAATCTCTTTTCGGTCAACGCTCAAAAGCAGCAGTTTCATCAGCTGCCCAACAGCGCCCCTATGTGGTCTGATTTCAAACTGCTGCTAATTTTGTCAAAGCTGTGATTGTGTTTATAACTAGTGCCTTAGAATTGTGATAAAAGTTTTTTTTCTTCAGTGAATCAATTAAAATAAATTCATTTTTAATGTCCAAACATTGCCGTTCCAAGAAAAATTAAATGTGTTTTTCCGCTTATGTTTTATAGAAGAAATGACTCAAGTTACAACTGTATTATATAGGCACCTCTATGGATGGATAATAATGGAGCATTGTGTACAGATACTTATTTATACACCACTAATTTAAATACAATTTGTCAAAAACATAAATTCCTGGTGTAGTGAGATACACTGTTGGTTATGTGAAGTGTACTTTTAGGGACAAACATGCAAACATACCCTTGAAATGCAGTAGTAGTTAAAGAATTGTAGATGGTGTCAAAATCCAACCCCTTGTCCGTGTCGTGATAGGTGGATAACAGATCAAATAGGGGATTGCATGTTGGGGTGAAATATGGTGGATCAGGCGGTGGAAGTCATGGCTTGAGACCCAACAACTGTGAAGACGATTGAAGGCTGCAGCAGATCCTCAGACCCTGACTGTCTGGGATTTCCCAGCCTTCACACCAGGCGAAGGATCTGTCAAGGACCTTGCGGTTGTTGATGTGTAACAACATTCCCATGTTAAACAAACCCATGCACAGGTGTATCTAGACCAGTGATGTCCAAAGACATTCCAGAAAGGTCAAAAGGGTTTTCTTTGCAACCACTGACTCCAGCAGGCGATTTCTCTGAATCACTTTGAGCAGATGGGATGAGTTCATCGGTGAGATGATGGTCTAGTGGTGGAGAGGTGATGGCCTGGTGGTTAAAGCGTTGGCCTTGAGACCAAAGAATCATTGGTTCAAATCCCAGCCTGATCAGAAAATCACTAAAGGCCTTTGTGCAAGGTCCTTATCCCGTAGTTGCTCCAGATGTGCAGTGAGCACCTTGTCTGGCAGCACCCTCACATCGGGGTCAATGCGAGGCATTATTTATAAAGCGCTTTGAATGTCTGATGCAGATGAAAAAGCGCTATATGAATGCAGTCCATTTACCTGCAAAACAATAGTTTGCACCATCTGTCATGCTTAGTTATCATGTTAGAGGGTAACGTGTCACGTCATAGAATCCAAAGCACGTTGATCTTGTTTGACTTTTACTTTGGAGACCAAGCATTCAGCACAGTCAAAACTATTCCATTTATTCATCATATTAGCACAACCAATAATTGGCATCACATTTTTACCAAAATTGGAGCAACTTTAACTTTTGACCCCTGTACAAACTGAAATTGAACTTTGTCACCATTTTTGCTGTTTTTACCCCATAACTCTATAATATTCTGTCACAGATAGTCCAAACTATACCTTTTTGGAGTCTTTGTGATCAGACAAACAATGCAGCATCATTTTCAATAAGATTGGAGCATTTGTAAATTTTGACCCCAGTGTAATTCTTCAGTTGACCCCTACCTGGCTGCCTATTGAGAATTTAGGTAGCTAACATGCTTTTACAAAAGAGTGATGTCTAAGGAGTATTTGTGCCAAATTTGGTGCTTTGTTTCACCATTTGAAAGATTCCTCTGTAATCTTCTGTTATTTGCTTCATTACAAGAACGTCTGTGCCGAGTTAATGTAATCCATCCTAATCACCACTAGGTGTCCTCATCTTCTAATGGTCCACTTGTGTTGAGCAGATGGGATGAGTTCATCAGTGAGATGATGGTCAAGTTGTGGGGAGGTGATGGTCTGGTGATGGTCCAGTCAGCACCTCAGTGAACTCAGCTTCACGTCATCATCCAGATGAAATGAGTAAGCAGGAGCTGCATGAAGACAAAGGGGCCGAGTGGGTCAAACCTGAGGCCTGCTGGCTCATTTAAATGACAGAGGAGGCTGTAAAGCTCGAGTGCATCAGTGTTCAGGAGCAGCACCGTTGCTATGGAAGTAAAGATGGAGGCTTTGATCTCTACTGCAGCAGCATTTTTATGCAATACAGTACCGGTATATTGTTTTTAGCATCAGATGTGATTGAGCGGCAAAAACACAGTTACATGTGACGTAGAAAAACCGCAAGTACAAGGAGACATAATCTCCTCCAAGCTTTGAGTGGATGAACTGTGGCTGCCAGCAGGTATTTCTCTTAATCTGATAGCAATTAGTATCCCGGGCTCTGCTGCCAAGGTCTCCTTGCTGTCCCTAGCTGTTGGCTCCACTCATCAGCAAGTCTATTTTTAAATTTCTAACCCTGCTCATCTCACAGCTCATCTCCTCCAAGACCCGATCAAACATTAGCTTCAAATGTTTTTACGCACTGACTCTGTAGACCGCGTGTTTATCATCACATCCCGAACGGCATGTGTGCCACCCGCGCAAATCCACTAATAGAAAAAATAATGACCGCAAGAATAAAATACCCATAATGCTGTCTGTCAGTGTGTTTTTAAGGAAATGTTGTTCATATGGTTTTAATTTTGGTGTCATTATGTTCAAGCTGCAACTTTCTATAGAATGTGGTGGATCATTTTTTGTTTTAGAAGTGAATGTGTTACTATGGTAATGGCCAAAAACAACAAAGTCCACCCAGTCCTGAGCTCTAGAAAAGAGACCTCGAGTTCCCATTTGATCCACTTGAGCATTTAACATGACAATAACTGAAATGGAGAGTTTGGGATTAAATAAGATACATTAAGACCAGACTGTGCTGTTGAGGCTCAGTGGTTTGTGAGATATAAAAAGGAGTAAATTCATTGAGGTCGAAACAGGCAGTTCCAGTCATTGTCACGAAAAAAAAAATGCTCAGGTGGATTAAATAGAAACTTGGGCTCCATTAAGCAGTAAAGCCCAAAATCTGCTCTCCAGGTTCTTACTTTTAGATACAGTGACAGGTGGTTTTTAATGAGGTCAAAGGTCAATACAGGCATTTCTTGTGATTTCCAAGAACAATGTGTGTTGAGAGCAAATTGTAACTTTTAGTCCCTGAGTACTTTAAGACCAGAAACTCTGATGTCTAGCCTCAGTGGCTACTAAGATATATACGAGGGGTAAATTTGAGGTCAAAGGTCAAAACAGGCATTTACAGTCATTTCCATGAAAGATGCTCAATTGACTCAAATAGAAATTTGGGGTCCCTGAGTAATTTAAGGACAAAATCTGCTCTCCCGGTCCAGTGGTTTCATAGATCAAGTGATTTTCTTTCTTTCTTTCTAATAGCAGTCAGTGTTCAGAACAGGGCTTCCTGCTGACTTTCATAAATAAAAGTCATTATTTCCTCTGAATACACATTGTTCCTGAAAATGACTAGAAATGCCTGTTTTGGCCTCTAACCCCAATGAAATCGTCTTTCACTGCCTCTCAGTAATGACTGAGCCTGAAGAACAGATTGTGGACTTAAATTAATCAGGGACCCAAAGTTTGTATTTGTTTTAGATTAGCATATAGCTGGATTTATTTATTTTATTATTATTATTATTTTATATTGTGGTTGGGAAAATAATTTCATCCAAAAACCTGGGAGCACTTTAAGTCATGCATCATAGAAAAATCGGGATAGTTTTCATTAGTGTTAGTGTTTAATGAGGGATCATGGGAAATAAGTGTGCTTTCACTGTGTCACTACCTTAATCATCTCCTCTGTACTGAGTTCTACGTTCAAACAAATATTTCATTGTTACTAGATTTCTGCATTTCTTCACTGTAACATCTGATGAGTTAGGGTTAGACCCCCATAGGATTAGGGGTAGGGCAGGGTTAGGATTAGAGGAGGGGTTAATTTAAACCATAACCTGAGTGCTGCTGAGCCCAGCTTGACCAGCATTGATTTTACTGGTGAGAATATTCAGATTATATTTCAGGGTTCCAAGCCTTATCTGTCTGAAGGCATACTTTAAAAAGTGATATGACATGGATGTAAAAGCCCGAGCCAAATTTCAGTCCATTAAAGGTGCTGGGAGATAAACCACAGCGAGAGACCGGCTGGCCTGAGGACTTTCCTTAAGATGGAAACTCATAATCGCAGCACTTCCCGTAAACAGGCTGATGCTCTCCTGGCCCACTGCAGCTGCTGATGCAGTAAAAAGTACTTTAGTTAAGTACTACAGTGTACAAGTGCATCTCTGACCAATATTACTTACATTTTACTCTCTGCGGGATGCGACGGGTATTATTGTGAGCTCTGTGCAGAACAAGTACAGTTGTATACATAAGTATCTGGAAAGGGACACAATTATTAGTTCTTTGGATGAAGATCCATCAGACTAATGACATGAAGCTTCAGGAGCAGTGCACAGTGTGTGGTGCACCACTGATCCACTGATTTTCTGAAAAACCTTTCAATTCATTTTTCTGAAATTTGGTACCCACAATGTCTGGTCAAGCTAAGTTGGACTTAATCCCTGAGGGCCCCCCAAGGGCCCACGAGAAGGGCAAAAAAAGCCATTAGAATCCCTTGGGAAGACTCCCTCAGGGAAACTGAGGTTCCAGCAGCATTCTATAGCAGCACGCAGGGTAAGAAGCATCTAGAGCATCAAAAGTGAAAGAAAATAAACAATTTGCAAATATAAATAGCAGCAGAAATGAATAAATTACTCACACTGTTGAATTTATTGCAGAAAAACTGTTCAATACTTTGTTACTTTAAAAAAAAAATTCATATAAAGACTCCTTGGGGGGCACTCTACAGAGAAAAAATGTAATTGTCTTTGCTCTGAAAGGGGGGGCAAAAATTGACATTTTGCATACATCTTAATTTATAGGTGAAAAAGTGCTTGACATTTTTCCTTGGTTCTACATAGTATAGATTCCTTGAATCAGCTTCTTCCTCCACCAAAATTGTCACTGACTGTGAACCATTAATGCCACTTTCCCCATATTTGATCAATATTACTCTTTGTTTGTTCAAAAACATCAGGGTCCCTTGACCCTGTGTTTGTAATGTTGCCTCTGCACATCACTGCAATGAAGTTAAAAAAAAAACAATCAATTTGTAGTGTAGACTTCAAAATATCACATTAACAATTTAGGAATCGCAGCTATTTGCAGGCACCATAAGCAAATGGCCAAACTAAATATGCAGATTATTTTTAAATACCGTAACCCATCTCTTTCACAACCAGTTTTCTTGTGATAAATCAGCGGACAGAAACTTGAACATTTCCAATTCACTGTATACAGTGCATGTGGAATGTATTCACAGTGCTTCACTTTTTCCACATTTTGTTATGTTATAGCCTTATTCCAAAATGGAGTAAATTCATTTTTTCCCCTCAAAATTCTACTCACTATACCCCATAATGACAACATGAAAAAAGTTTTTTGAAATTTTTGCAAATGTGGAAAAGTGAAACGCTCTGAATACTTTATACTGTATGTCTTCAGCTTCACAGCAGTCATTACGAAATGCAAACATTGTGGTATTGTCTTTTAAATCTGTCTGGAGAAGGTATAGTTCTCAAAAACTAAGGGACTGTGCAAGAAGGTGAAGAGTGAAGGAAGCCACCAAGGTACCGCCAACGGCTCTGGAGCAGTTATAGGCTTTTGTGGCTGGTATTGGAGAAACTGTGGATAGTGCAACATTTGTTTATGGGGGGGGGGGGGTACTTTTGGGTGACTTATATGGTGATTTGTTACTAAATAAATAAATTGATTTGAATTAATACTGTATGTAACGCCAAGCTGTGCTGTTTGTACTGATGTCTTTGACATACTATGTCATCTGAGCAGCATAATAGCAATGTGGAGATGCGGAGGATGTTTGAGGTACCTGCTGCCTCCGGCACCTAGACACTGACAGCAGGTGTCTGACTTTCCATGTACTTTTTGTGTTTCGTGTGTAGTGGTGTTTGTTATGACTGTTTCTGCAGCTGTGAAGACAACAGGAGAGATCTCTATAAATAATGTGATTATCGAGGAGTAGTGAAGAGCAGAGGAGCAAGACAAAATGGAAAGAGGGGGAGAGAGAGAGAGAGAGAGAGAGAGAGAGGAAAAGAATGGGGTCATGAAAGGAGGGGATGAGAGAGGAGGAAAAGTAGGAAGATAGGATGCAGCAGCAGCAGTAAATGCAGCATAATTATCCAGGGCTGCTTGGTTACCTTCCAAACAAAGCTGCTGATTTGCTGAGTAAAAGAAGAGGTGGGGCGAAAGGAGGGAAAAGAGGAGGGAGGCAGGGAGGACAGAAAGAGATGAGTGGAGTGATTGCACCCAGTTCCACACACACTCGAGGCTCAGTCTCCCTTGGAGACAGTGACAGTGACAGGCATGACAGGGCAGCAGTAGAGAAACCACTAAGCTGTTCTTCGACTGAGCGGTGTCTCACTACAGACAGACAGAGTGGGAGAAGGAGAGCGAGGGGGCTGAGTCTCGGGAAAGGGGTGCTAGGTGGGAAGAAGGCAGAAGAGTTGGCAGATCTTTGAGGAAGGGGGTGGGGTGGGGGGTGGGGGGGTTCATCGAGGAGAACGAAGAGGAAGAAGAAGAAGAAGAAGTGGAGGAGTTAGTGAGTGTGAGAATGCAAGGGGAGAACTGGAGGAGCTGCTGAGTGTGCAGGCTCACACACACAGACACACACACACGCTCGTGTCCCAGGGAAGGACAGTGCGTTTTGCTCCCAGTGGAGGATGAAGAAGCACTCAGCCCGAGTGGCTCCTCTAAGCTCGTACAGCACTCAGGTCCTGACCTGCCCCATCTCTGAAGGTAAACCAAGAGAGGTAGAAGTCAAAATTCCCTGTACCCTGTACCATCTATGCATGTGTGAGCATGAAGTTAAAAAGGCGTAAAAAAAAAAAGAAAAAGAAAAAAAAGAAGTGACGCTCTTTCAATTACTTGACCAACTTTGACATATTGTCCCACAGGGCACCAAGTTTGCTGCCGTGTGGAGTGTCCAGGTGTTTATGAATAGCAGTGTGCTTTGAGGACTTTGAGCATGTGTGCAAAATCTGCAAAGGCCAGCAAATCTAATGGAGTTTCATTTTTACTGTTGTCAGTGTCATAGTGATTGGTTTCCTCTGGATGGAGCAAAAAGTAAGTTGTGGCGTCACAGAAAGATGCGTTATTCAGAGTTAGTGCATCCTGCCTGCAGGGTTGAGGTTCTGCATGAGCCGCAGCAGCATCGTGTGTTTGTCTCCACCTGCCACATTTGACCCAACACGGATGTCAACTCATAGACAGGTCAGCTACTTTTAGATGTGTTATAATAAAATTTAAAGTAACAGAACAAACAAATGCACTCGTCACACAGAACCATCCACACATCCTTGACTCTGATTTGGTGTTGTGGTGCATCCGTTGTCACTGCCAGTGATAAACCAGTAACAGGATTAGCCTGTAAAGTGTAATGATATGCAGTATTGTGACAGTCAAGGCCATAAGTATTTGGATAATAATGCAATTTTATTTATCTTTTTTATTTTGCCTCCATACACCACCACAATGGATTTGAAAAGAAACAATCAAGATGTTCTTGCAGTATAGAACTTCAGGTTCAATTAATGGGGTTTTTAATGAAAATATCATCCTAACCATTTAGGAATATGTGCTTTGTATACGGGTGATTCTTTAACTACGGGCACTATTGGCCTTGTAAATGTAATTTCCACCACACCATTGCCTTACAATATAAAGCGCCTTGGGGCAACTGTTTGTTGTGATTTGGCGCTATATACATGTGCTCTGATGTCACTGTTTATCTCCATAGAAACTACCCAAACAATCTTTCATACAAACTGTTTAGGGACATTACAGTGTTGTGGTGGAAATTACGGCAATAGTGTGGGACAACTACATTTTGTTTAAAAAAAATCACAACAGTTGTATGACATTGAATACCCCAATTATGTTTTGATTATTTTACTGATATTTTATTCAGAGATATTTTAAAACATTAGAAAAAACATTTCTTTACCATTCATTTTTATCATTGAAGATCAAAAGTCTGGGTGTGGGACAAGTACAAAACGGCAATATTTGCATATAATGATGCTGAAAAAAGGTGAAAAAGTCATCATAGACTACTAGAACAAATTTCTTAACACACTTTCATTGTAAAGATAACTATAAAAGTGTGAAATTTCCCCTTTTTTCTGTTTTTCATACAATATGATCAAAGGACATAATAAGTGCCCGTAGTCTAAGAATCACCCATACATAAAAAGAATGTCCTATATAGGCCGTGAGGCTAGTTCCTGTTGGTGCTGATCTCTGGATTCCACTGGATGAGAGCCCAGTCCTGTGCACATTATTTCCCCAGTCATGGACTGTACCCATTTACAGCTGGGTGGACTGAGATGATACCAATGAAGTGTCTTGTCCAAAGACTCTGACAGGGACCGTGAGCAGGACTCAAACCCAGGTCTGCATATTTGCAACCCAACAACTTATCCCACTAAGCTATCTGCACTTCATACAGAAAAGACAACAGATTATTCTGGTTGAGATAAAGTCAGGTGTAGCTTTTTTCTTGTTGTTGTTGGTTGGTTTACTTAAAGTGAATTCTGAAGGTGAACTGTATTTACACTTGGCTTTTCCATTTGATGCAATTTTCCCACTTCTTTAAACTTTAGGCCACCACTTACACTGCAAAAGCTGTCCCTCTCAAAATAAGACAAATAATCCAAAATCTAGTCAAATTGTCTTGTATTTAAAAAAAAAAAATCTGCCAATGGGGTAAGAAAAATTTACTTGGTTAGAATTCTCAAAACTAGCAAAAGCTCTAGGCACTGAATAATTAAAATGTGCCTTAAAACTAGACAGAATTCTTATTTTAAGATTAGCCTCTGTCTTAAAATAAGGAAAACAATCTTATTCCTTTGCTTAGATGATTTGAAATCTATTGCCTTTCCTTGTTACTGGTTAAATACAGCTTGATATTAGCTGGAAACATTTATTAAAAAAAGTGAGATGCATGTTCCCAAATTAAGGCATTTTTTCGTATGTAAAAAATGCTTGACAAGATTATTTTTTCTATTTAGGCAAAAATTAAGTCAAATTTTTTTTAAACATGTCTTTTTTTACTTTCTTAGATATCAGTTTTTGCATTGTACCCACCAGGAGTACAAAGTGATGCAGGCAGCAGATTGGGACAGAATTCACTGCATTCTGTTACTTTTTCTACTCCAGTTGACGATGGCAAGAAAATCTTATGATGTCATGCTATTTTCTTTGTGACATTTTAGTCAGCATCAACACTGCTATTAAGAGATAAGAATTTTAGCTGCAGGATGTGATTTTATGTGGTGGACGTTATAATATTTCTGCATCTTGGCACTGGATCGGTCTGTCAAGGCTTTTAACTCAGGTAAATCAGATTCACATGCAGCTTAAAGTCGGGGTTCTGCATCAAGAAAAGTAAATACAAAGAAGTTGCTTCCCTCTGCGTCTTTTTCTCTGTCAGGTCTTATTTTTTCAGGAAGCACGTATGCACATTTGCTTGATTAAAAAGCTTCACGGGGACACAGTGTAATTTACTAAATGATCCCGGGGAAAAGATAAACTGTCTTTCACAGTTTGGATTGGTTCCCAGCAGGAATACAAAGTAAACCCATGGTTTTCGTGAGAGGATAATGATGTCTATAATGCAATCAAATGAACTAACCAACAAGTCAGGTCTGGCAGCATGCGCTGGTTCGCTTTATCCACCACCCCATGGAGCCACCTTGGGTGGTTGGATAGCAACCACCCAGAAAGACAACCAGTCACTCCCCATCTCTCAAAAGTATCCATCTATCTACTGCAGCCAGGTGAAATGTGAGCATCTTCTCAGCATTCTCCCACCGCTGGGGTCATCAACACTGAGACACCTGCATGCTGGATCATACCCAAAGAAACCCACAACAAGACCAGAATGTCACAGTTGATGTTCCCTCACCATGCAAGTCCTACTCCTCAATTGAGCCTCCCAAAGTACAACCCCAACTCAGAAAAAGTTCAGATGATATGAAAAAAAGGCAGTGATCCTGACATTTACCTTGACTTCTGTTTCATTGCAGATAGTATCAACCTACAATATTTCATGTTTTGTGTGGTTGGCTTCATTTCATTTGGTAAAACATCTATTCCGACATTGCAGGCCTGCAACACATTTCAATAAAAGTTGGGATGCTAAAGCATTTACCACTTCGTAATGTTGCCATTTATTCTCACAACACTTAAAATACGTTTTGGCTTTGAGGATACCAAACAATGAAGCATTTCAGGTGTTATTTTGTCCCATTCTTCTTGGTAACATATTTTAAGTTGTGCAACAGTATGGGATTGTTGTTGTTGCATTTTTCGCTTCAAAATTCTCCACACATTTTCTATTTGGGACGGTCAGGACACATCAGTCCCGTATCTGCACCTTCTTCTCAACAACTATGCCTTTGTAATGTGTGCAGAATGTGGTTCAATATGGTCTTGATTGTTGAAAAATGCATGGATGTCTATGGAAAAGATGACATCTTGAAGGCAGCATATGTTGCTCTAAAATCTCAGTGTTCTTTTCTGCATTAATGCTGCCATCACAGAAATGTAAATTATGTTTGGCAAGGTGCACTGGCACAACCCCATACCATGACAAACCCTGACTTTTGGAGTTGTTGCTGATTACAGTCTGGATGGTTATTTTTGTCTTTGGTCTCGACCATGCCTTATCCATTTCTTCCAAAAACAATTTGAAATACTGAATTATCTGACCTTCATACATACTTCCACTGTGTGATGGTCCAACCCAGGTGCCTCTGGGCCCAGAGAAGATTATGCTGCTTCTGGACAAGGTTAACATGGGGCTTCTTTTTTGCACACTACAGTTTTAAGTGTCACTTATGAATGTAACGTCATATTGTTGTTCTTTGCAACAAAGTAATCCCTTGCCCATGTGGTTATATCAGCTATTGATGAATGACAGTTCTTGATGCAGTGCCGTCTGAGGGATCAGAGATCACGGGTGTTCATCTTAGGCTTGCGCCCTTGCCCTTTTGCAATGACATTCCTCCAGTTTCCTTGAGTCGTTTAATGGTATTATGCAGCCTAGAGGTGGAAATGCAAATCATTTCTCATCCTTTTTGAGGAGCATTGTTTTTTAAACTTTTTAATAATGTTCTCAGTCATTTGTTGACAAGCTGGACAGCTTCTGCCCATCGTTGCTCATCAATAACAGTATTTTATGGACACTGCTTCTACACAAAATCATAATTACAATCACCTGTTGACATCGCCTGTTTGCAACAAAATCACATTAGTAATCATCCAAACTTTTTTGCGGGGGGGGGAGGGTGCAAGCCTTAAATGCAGGAATAGATGTGTATTAAAAACAATGAAGTTGACCACGTAAAACATGAAATATCTTGGGTTTTTATGGTCTACAATGAAACAGAAGTCAAAGGAAATGTATATGTAATGTGTCTGATTGAGAGTTATAAGTAATTCCAGCTGTACCCAAGGACCCTCACAGTTGATAATTCGATAAGTAGTACCATCCCACGTCCCTTGAGGGAACAGGGAAGAGGGGGACCTAACCAGGGTTCAGAGAGGGCACACAGTGACACATGGCAGCCAGGGGATCGAAAACTAATAACAATAGCAAAAGTAATTCTTTTGGCATGTCCAGTTTTTTGCTAGAGGTTGACACAGTGGATCTGATATGGATCCACATATTGAGTTGGCTTATGGCGGATGCACTTACTGACATAACTCCAGCTGTAAATGAAGAATGGATTCAACTACAACAACATTAATATCAATAGTAAATGCAATATTATTATTCAAAATATTTAGGCAGGACTTTTCTCTAAATTTAGCTTTTTCTTGGAAACACAAAGTCTAGTGCTTTCTCATCGAGTAAAATAAATAAGATAACAGGCATACATTAAATGACTGGGTGTCAGGAAAATTTGTGTTTGAGTTGTGTGTAAAAAGGCTGCCAATCGTCTCAATGCACACTGGTGAGTTGATCAAAACAATGTCAGCATAAAAGTACTGAGGGGAAAGAAAAGATGCCACATATTTTTCTTGCATAATTTCATGCTTTGGTAAGTAAGATTGACATGCAATAAGTGCTGTAAGTGTGCAGGAGAGACACTAAAGCTGTGATCATTTAGAGGTCTGATGTCTTCAGCCATGGTGGAAATGGCACGGCTTCACTTGCTGAGGCAGCAAAGACAGTACAGGCTGCCAACACCCTGCACATGTCATCTTTTATTCCTGCCTTAGTGTAAATTGATCACACTGTGGAGAGGTTTTAAAAAAAAAGGATCTGAACTCACTCAGGAAATCCTCTCAGTCACACGGTTAAGGTCCAGCAGCCGCTGATCCATCTATCCAACATTGCAATATATCACAGTGAAAGGATTATTGTGTCACTGATGTACTTCCAGTCAAAATAGAGGCTGCCACGACTGTCAAGGTTGACATGACTTTTCTTGTGGAATGTCATGTGCTTAGGTTTACTCTTGCTCTCTGAGCATCGCGTTTCCATACACAGCTCAGGGCAATGGCTCTTGCTGCATTGTGACAGTATAATACATTGAACTACTTTATAGAGTCGCAGTCAGTGCTAAACCAAAGCATTTTTCCTCATGGGTTAGTGTTGTCATCTCTAACAGAAATTATCTGAGGGGCACTGGGCAGGTTATGTCTTCTGTGCATATGGACAATTGCCCAATTAAAAAAACAAAAAAACAAAACCCTACAATGTGACAGGAAGTTTCCTGAAATGCATGTTGTTGTCTCCCTCCAGGAGAGGACGGTTCTGAGTCTCATGCTGAGACACCAGGCAGCGATACCAGTGGAGACAGCCCGTCTTACCTGACATGTGCCAACACGGTCCTGAAGGTCCTGGGTGGTCTACTGATGGTGCTGTGCATTTCCTCCTCTTGGGTTGGCACAACACAGGTGGTCAAGCTGACCTTCCAGTCGTTCTCTTGTCCCTTTTTCATCTCCTGGTTCAGCAGCAATTGGAACATCCTCATCTTTCCCATTTTCTACTCTGGACATGTGGTTACCACGAGGGAGAAGCAGACACCCATCCAGAAATTCCGGTGACATATTATCAGGGGTGGGAGGGTTACTTTCAAAATCTGTTTTGATCAAAATTACTGATTACCTGTTGAAACATACTGAAAAACCCATTTCAATAAGTGGTGAGGTATTTTGAAGACTAATGTAGCAGGATGAAGTCCGGATTGAAAAGACGTTCCCGCTAGCTTGGCCAACGGGGAATTCCCCTTTGGCTGACCTGGTAGAGTTCTGGTCTTTAGTTCGAGCAGTCCGGGGTTCAATCCCACCGCCATCCCGGCCACAAAGGTCCTATGGTCACACTAAGAAAGAAGTTGAGTTGCCTTGACTAAACTGTTACATATCAGTAGCCTAATCTGTGTATCACAATACCCTGACTCTCCAGAAATTTGCTGTGCCATGATTTCAGCAATTAATTCAACAAATAATTCAGTCAATATAGATAGATAGACAGACAGATAGATTTGTTGAATGAATTGTTGAAACCCTGGCAGTTCTGAATATTCAAGTAATGTAACCTTATGACATCCCATTATGTTTAAATGACTTCCAATTAAAAATATACCCAAAGTACAAAAGTGAAGAAATAGCCTATCAATAACATGACTTTTGAATTAGCTTACTATGTAAGACTGTGACAACGAAGCAATTACAAAAAACTACCCCTACAAGAAGAATCCCCAACACTACAAAATAGCGTCATTTCCTGACAATTTAAAGTTTCCAATTCACCTAACCTGCATGTCTTTGGATGTGGGAGGAAACCGGAGCACCCAGAGAGAACCCACGCAAATGCGAAGAGAACATGCAAACTCCACACAGAAAGGCCACAGGTAGGAAATGATCCATGACCTTATTGCTGTGATGCAACAGTGCTAACCACTAATTCACCGTGCTGCCCCCTGCTTTAACTTATTTTATTGAAATCAGTTAAAGAAGAAGTCCTAAGGTCCATTGATACCATAGCTTGAAACAGATGACAGTTTACGATTGTCCTTGAATGGGACACCAGTCCATTGCTGGTTATTTCCCTTGCCAAGACTGCTACCCATTTACAGCTGGATATTCTGGGACAATGCAGATAACATGTCTTACACAAGTAGCATGACTGTGAAGTCAGGTTTGCATATTAGTACTTCAACTCACAAAGGGAAATGGTGCTTATATAAATATAAGACAGAACACCACATATTTAAAACATTATTTTGCTTTAATTCTCCAAAAAAGCATCACAAGTACTTCTGATAGGTGACAGTGTGCTTTTACCAAAGACTTTTACCAAAATGACTCAAAATACCCGATGCTCAGATACAATCCTGCCTTGATTCTTGTCTACTCAAGAGGGGCTAAGAGTGTGACAAATGCCTTTGCCTTTGTGTGGTGCAGGGAGTGCAGCCGGCTCTTTGGGGAGGACGGGATGACTCTTAAGCTTTTTGTGAAGAGAACAGCACCATTCTCAATTCTGTGGACACTAACAAATTACCTGTACCTTCTGGCCTTGAAGAAATTGACCGCTACTGATGTCTCCGCTCTCTACTGTTGCCACAAGGCCTTTGTCTTCCTCCTATCCTGGATTGTCCTCAAGGATCGGTTTATGGGTGTTCGGGTGTGTATAAATATATTGATGTGTCTTTCAAAGACGGTACTCTTTTCTTCCTATCTTGCTTTTGGTTATTGATGTCCCCCTGCAGATTGTGGCTGCCATAATGGCCATCACAGGTATCGTAATGATGGCGTATGCTGATGGTTTCCATGGTGATTCATTTGTGGGTGTGGCACTAGCTGTAGGCTCTGCCTCTACATCAGCTCTCTACAAGGTATGTATTTGGCCCAGGTGGGGAGGGTCCATTTCATCAGGGTCTAAGGTCTAAAAACAGGAACTTCCATTCATTTTCCAAAATGATGTTCTATTAGATCAAATAGAAATTTACGGTCTATGAACCCAGGACACACTGGAGGGACTACATCTCTTGGCTGGCTTGGGAACGCCTTGGGATTCCCCCGGATTTGCTGGGGGAGGTGTGTGTGGATCGGGAGGTCTGAGCGGCTTTGCTTGAGCTGCTGCCCCCGCGACCCAACTCCGTATAAAGCGGAAGAAAATGGTGGATGGATGGATGGATGACTGAAATCTGACTGAAATCTGTTTATTGGTTAATGATATCTAAGTATACTAGACCATCCAAACGGTGGTTCCTGAGGTATGGCACAGCTTTGTTAACCCCCAAAACGTGAATCAGCTGCAAATCGTGAATTACCCACAAACCGTGAATTGCAAAATGTAAATACTGAAAAAATATCTTCCGAAACGTGACCGCACATCTCATAAAATGTGAATTTCTTCACAATTTGGTGTACCTCATGTGCTTGGCTGAGGACACCTGGGTGCACTAGGACAATGCAGATAATGGATGGATGGATGGATGAGCTTTATTGTCATTGTCATTAAAAGTGCAACAACAACAAGATTACGTCTACACTATACTATAAAGTGGCTTGTTCAAGGATACAGACAGGGAGCGTGGCCAGGAGTCAAACCCAGGTCTACATATTGGTAGCACAATTCCTATCTGGATGAGCTACCTGCTCTACATGCAATTATATACATTGTGAGAAATGGTATTGTGTTCAAGCTGAGCTCCATATGTTCTTGTGGCGTAGGTGCTGTTTAAGATGTTTGTAGGCAGTGCCAATCTGGGAGAAGTGGCTCATTTCCTATCCACCATGGGCTTCTTCAACCTCATCTTCATCTCCTGTGTGCCCTTGATCCTTTACTTCACCAGGGTGGAGCACTGGGGCTCACTTTCTTCACTGCCATGGGGATACCTGTGTGGAATGGCAGGACTATGGCTGGGTTGGTTGATATTTCTTGGAAAACCTACAAAAACATACAACTGTACATAGTTCTCTTGAATCCTGTTTCCATCCTTTTGTTTCTGTCTTCTACAGTGTTCAACATCTTGGTCCACGTTGGGGTGGTGCTGACATATCCCATTCTCATCTCCATAGGGACACTTCTCAGCGTCCCAGGCAATGCAGGTACTTAAGTATGTGGATCAGGCATTCAGTCCATTTTGCTGATTTAGAGTTCATAATTATTCTGCTAGGAATGAGTTTGGCCAGGATCAAATAGAGTAGATGGGCATGTATGCTGGGGTATTGAATTGAGAGTTCAGCACTTAGTGCCACAGTAGCAAAGAGATTATGCAGCAAGTCTGCCTCTCTTGTTATGGAAACCTAATCATCAAGGTGGCTCAACAGATCCTGCAACTCTTCTCTTGCTGAGGGAGGATCAGGTCTCCAAGGCAACACAAAATGCTTCCTGTTGAGTTTTTCGTTAACCACAATGGACTGTGTGAAGGTCAGTGAGTTATGGTGACTTGTCTGAGGCCTCCAAAGACAGAGAGGATATAGTGGATTGCTTGTGCTGATTAAAAGCCGTATTTGCCAAACTCATCCCCTCCAGCTCCGGTGCCCTCTGCTTTATCGTACTTTATGTAATTAATCTCACTTTGTTTGTGTTTAACTGGCTGTCTTGCACCTTATTTTTATTGCTCCTGTCCTGTAGCAATCGACGTTTTAAAGCATGAAGTGATCTTCAGCGTGGTCCGCCTGGCAGCTACCTGCATCATCTGCCTGGGCTTCTTGCTCCTGCTGCTGCCAGAGGAGTGGGACTCAGTGACGCTGCGCTTCTTGGCCACCATTGCGGACAAGAAGGTGGAAGAGCACGGCGAAGAGCTTACGGAGACCAGTGTCCACACTCGAAGCCGGAGCCGGGCCAACGGTGCGGTCTCGATTCCACTGGCGTGAGATGGCCAAGCTCCATTAACGGTGTCCATTGACTCCCGTTATTCTGTCCTACACTGAGGAGGCGGGTCAGGATGTCATGGAGACATATTGTCTTGACCTTTAAAAATAGAACTTAGGAAATACACCGCTGCCTGTGTCACATTCCTACAGGATAAGTCTCAGTTGTGGATTTTCAGAACTGAAAAGGTGGAACTCACCACACTCAGCCCAGTTCTTCGCACGCACCTAAACAAAGAGCTGAACAGCCTCCTCTGAGCTCCTCCACAGACTGTATTCTATGAATATAAATATTGGCAGGGCCAGTTTGGCTCAGTTTTATTTATTAAATTAATTTGGAACTGTATCAATGGGCCTCATGTATCAATGTTGCGTCCGGCGATATTTGAGCGTATATGGGGTGTACGCCAAAATGGCTGCGCTACTTGGCATTTATCAATGTGGTCGTTGGCGTACGGTGCTCTGAAAATATACACCAGGTCGAGAGGTGGTGTAAATTATACACCAAAATGAACCAGCACGGAATCCACATAAAAATGAAAATGATCAACATGATAAACAGTGCCATTATACAAATCAATGCATATGTTAAATAAATAACACTTTCTTGATTATACTACATAATAATTAATACAAATCCCGCTTTTGCGGGATTGTTGGTCTCGAGCACGATCCGTGGCCACAGCGCTGACCGCAAAGAAAGCGCTGCTCGCCTTTTTCTCCAGACTTTGAGCCTGGAGCCAGAGCAGCGCTGAGCTTAACTTTATGTGGTGTGATTGTTTTAGACAATGGAATTGATAATTACAACTGTAGTGTTGTCATTCCCTTCGCCCGTGCTGCAATCAGGTTTTGTCTTCTCCATTTGTTTGTTACAATAAAATAAATAAAGAAATACATTTTAAAAATAAAGAAATCTGAAAAATTAGGTGTGTCTTATTAATTGAGCGAGCAAATATCAACATGTCAAGAATTATTGACATGTAAAAAGAGAATACAGTGGTCCCTCGATATAACGCGGTTCACCTTTCGCGGCCTCGCAGTTTCGCAGATTTTTTTAGTCCAATTTTGCATGCTTTTTTTTTTACAGTACATTGTGTTCTGCGTGTCTGTTTATAAGAATCTTTTCGCCCAGAAGAAAAAAGAGTGCCAACAACTACCCATAACTGTGTTCTTCACTCGGAAAAAGACACCTGCAGCGAGGTTTGACTCAGTGGAAAAAGGCGCAGCGTCAGGACGATAAGGGCGCGATCAGAGGAACCGTGAAATACTGGTCAGTCACTATTAATAATTTCTTATGTGTCCAACCTCGTACGTTGATCGTTAAAATTAAATTCGTTAGTTCTAAAAGCCATCATAATTATTTATAGGAAAACGTTCTATTTTTATTTCTCAAACAAATGTTTGGGCCTGAAAACAGTTTGGTCTTATGTTTCTACTAAGGTTTGAACTTTGAGAGTGTTTACACACGAGAGAAAAGTGAGAAAATGTTCGTGCCTGATTGAGAAAAGTGTATAAAGTGGTTTTACAGGGGTTTTACAGCTTTAAAACGTCTATAATAATTGTAAAAAATAACGCTGACTACTTTGCGGACTTCGCTTATTGCAGGCTATTTTTAGAACGTAACTCCCGCAATAAATGAGGGACCACTGTAACACTTTTTTGATTATACTACAAAACAATTAATACGACGGCCGCTTTTGACGCTCTATTGGCACGCGTCGTGATTGGTGGAGTTATTTTTCTTTGCCGTCTTCCTGGCTTCCATGTCGGAAAATGAGGGTGTGTCTGAAGCAGAGTCTCAATATTTATGGGTGTGTTCATTATAATTACGATTGTTTTCACCCGCCGCATTTATCAAGGTCACGTCTGGTGTACGCCAGAAATGGGCAGGTGCGCACTGCTTGATACATGTCACGGCAACTTTGGTGTACTTCAAATTTACACCGTAAATTTATGCCACAAGTGTGCAACGTCGATACATGAGGCCCATTAAGAGTATTAATTTAAAGTCTCATTAAATAGTATTTATATGCAAGAATGGCTATATATTATGCGCAATGTACAGGCTCTTTTTATTATAAAATAAAAGCCTTAAAACTCATGTTCGTAGTCACCAGTTCAGCTTGTGACTACATGAAAGTGGCTAAACTATATTAGAGCATCTTTTATATTTTTCCAGTAATTTCTGTGCTGCCTAAGAACTTTAATAATAAATCAGGATTGGGATGATACATAAATGCTTCAGAGGCTCTTCACATTAAGCTAGTAGGTTAAAGGTTAGTAAATGGTAAATGGAGTGCATTTATATAGCGCTTTTCCATCTGCATCAGATGCTTAGCCATCAGAGACAAAGAAAATGTGAAAAAATATTGGAAATATCTTTTTTATTTTTCACTCCACTTGAGTCTGGAGTCAGATGTCAGCAGTGGTGGGCACCGCTAACAAATTTAGCTTCAGATAACTGCTAATCTGATACCTAAGTTAACAGTGATAACGCTAAACCAATACACCGCTAACACATTTATCTGAAGCTAACTTTTATGTTATGAACGTAACTTTGGCTTTGTTTTTTTTGTTGTTGTTGTTGTTTCTGCTTGTTGCCTTCGCACATGGTTTATGTTAAATCCTCTGGTTTGTACTGTAATACTGTCCCTCACAAAATACAAACCCAGACTATTCCACACTTTCAAATTTATTCAAAGTCACAGTGGAAATCAGGCCTGGATTCTGAAGAACTTCTCTCACCCATGAGATTTGCCCGTTCAGAACCATGAACAATTCGCCCTATTGACGTATCCCATAATCCCCTGCATGCCAGAGAGTGGCTGCAGTCAACAACATATAGAAAATCAACACGATGACAGTTGAATATTATACTACAAAAATGTATTTTTTTTATGCTTTTCGTCACGTTAATAAGAGACTGCTGCATGATACCCTGAAAACTTGCTAAAACAATTATAACAAATAATCCGTGTCTGTTACATTTAATCTGCGTGGAATTTAATAAACGCAAACCGTATTTCAGACGTATTATATATATTAGTCTCGAACAAAGAGGACAAACAGTGTTGTAAAGAACAATAATCAAGACGTTAAAGAGCAAACTTCACTTTCCCCCAGAACGACATGATCAGGAAGCGAACGTAGCTCACAGCAGCTCTCATTGAAAATAACGGAGAGACAGACGTGATTCTCGCATGTTTACATAAAACAAATGCAATAACAATGTCTATAAACCCAGAGAATATATTCACAAGAGTTTTAGGCACAATATAAAATAGTTTTATATTGTGATGTTAATGGTGTTGTCTGTGTGCAGCGGTTAAAGTGCAGCGTGATCAGAGCGTCTCAATGCAGTTCTCAATGTTACACAGATCTCGCAACGTGGCGACCTCTCCAAGGTTTTGTGGGATTTGAAACGTCAATAGGGCGAATGGACACAAACAGTTTTGTAAAACACAACATGGGCATAACAAAGGGGGCCCTTATTTCGCAAGATCCTTTCCTTATTGGTCCCCATGGGCATTTGTGGGAGGTCCCGCCCCCTGCCACTGACCCGCTAACGGGACTTATGATTTATAATGTAACCTGAATCTCTTTGTTCTGAGTGGTAAAACCGGTTAAATCCAGTTCGACATGCACATTCCAACAAGTAACAGACTAAAAGTATGTGAAACTAAGAATACAATTCTTAAGTAAAATAACTATTTAATACCAAAACAAATAAAGAAAACAAATAACTAAATAATAGTTAAACACACAAATATATCAGTTTACAAACATTTTTTACCATTAATCTTTATTTAAAAAAAAAAAAAGTTAGCAGACTTAAAGTTAGCTGAACTAAATTTAGTGGAAGCTAATTGGTCTAAGCTAGCTTTGCTAAGTTGCTGTTAGCTGATTAGCTGAACTCAGCCTACCACTGGACTTCAATGTGAGAATATGCTTCGTCACCCTGTGATTACTGGATTAATTCTTCAACAAACAGATAAACCAACAAGTATCTTAGCTTTTAAAGAAACAGTCTTAGTCATATAACGTTGTTAGCAGTCAAGTCTCTGAGTGAACTTCTCAGCTTTGACAATTTTGTCATTTGACAAAAACTGCATTAATATAATTCATGAAAAGGAAATACATGGGTTTCAATCACTAAGATTAAAAAAAAAGTCTATAGATTTGTCAGTAATAGAAATAAGACTGTTTCAGCTCTATATATGACCAAAATATTAAATATTGTGGAGGCCTGAAAATGTGTGTGAAATTGGGAACAGAAGAACACTCAAGCAGTTTCTTTTTATTACAGTCGTTTGTCTCATGGCCAAGTATTTGTTTAGCAGACTTGAGTGGTATGATTAATACAATACGACTAATCTGCAGAGTGCATTACATTGATTTAGCAGCAATGACTTTGCATATTTCTCCTCGCTCTGGTGCGTTTTCTGTGTTGCTCTCAGCTGTCACTCACTGACACACTGAAGAAAATTGAGGATGATTGTTTCTACTTTAATTTATCCTCTTTCACAGATAGACATAATCTGTGGCAGTAATGCGTGCATATCTAGCTGGCAAAAACAAAAAATCCAGGAGAGAGTTTAGCCTGCAGACCGAAAACACTGTGATAGGCAGTTGTCAAAATGAATTCTTTAGTGTCACATAATGTGATGACAAAATGTAATTTTAGTCCAAATAGTGCAATTGAGGTGATGAGGGTGTTGGTTTATTGACTTCCCCACTGAGATTAAAACACACACGCGTGCACACACTCAAAATCTGTTGTTCTGGTTTATGGAGTGAAACTAGTGAGCTGATACCTCTAGAAAAGCAATTTTTTTATTTACATTTTTAAACTGTGGTGGATAAAGCTCAAATCTTCACTTACAGTCAAAGCCTCACACTAATAAATGACAATTAGATAGAATCATAAGGGCGATACAAATTGTGAGCTCACATTCTTATTGATTGATCTTCCGCTCCATGCAAAGCATCAAGGCTCAAGTGTTAATCTGCACATCCATGGGCATGTTGGTCTTAAAATGATGTGCACTCAGGTGCCGTGTTGGTGCTTTGCTTTCATGAGCTAGCAGAAAATAACTATAGACCACTAAAACCCTCGCCTAAAGTCTAGTACTGTGTATTTCTGGTATTCATATGTTGCAATATTTACATATGTATTCCAGAGATTGGCTCAAAACACGTGTATAGTCAGCTTGGACATGCAATGAAACAGGAAACAACAATTAAAGCAAAGGTAAGCACTAATTGGACTAATTCATTTACCTCAGGGAATCTTGATGGCTGCTATTTGCTGACGCACTGTATGCAGATCCGTTAACTCGCCAGAAAACCTCTCAATTCAGTCCACCATCAAAGTATCAGGCAGGCAGTTGCTGTTGCACCCTTTTCAAGGCAATGATAGGTGACACTGTGATTGGTTTGTTTCACATCCATGTCAAACTAAGTGACTAAATTAACTGTTTTGTCATTGCCCATAATGCAATGTAAACTACACTTTGGTGCATGTGGAAGAGTTCTGGTTTGGCTTTGTGCATTTTACTTTGAGTTATTTGTGTTCTTCTGTTTGAGCTGAGTTTTCAAGCAAAAATGCACTGGACAGACTTTGTGCCCTAAGCTTTGCCAATCTTAGGATAGTCATGTTCCTGAAAGATCTGAAATATTGGCATTGAAAATGCAAATGCATATAGAAAAAAACACAGTTGTGCTTATGGGATGCAGTTTACATGTGGGCTATCAATAACCAATACAGAACCGTGATTAAAGTTTTGAATGTGCTGAAAGGTTGTTCCAAGCATCTGCTGGCCACTTGTAACAACATGACTCCGATCCAGCAGTCTTGATTTTAGCTAAACATCTGTTTTTTAAATTGCTGCCCAGATGATCAATGTAACTGTGGCTCATCCTAAACTTGCTTTTATTGAACTTTTGTTTGATTATCGAAATCTACTTGCAGCTGTGTTAGCCAGAGGAGAAGTGCTGTTGCGTTACATTCATATTTCTTTCCAAGAATATTGTAAGCCCACCTTATAAATATGCATAGATTGCCAACGGGAATGAGCATGAGTAAAGTAACCATTTTTATTAACATTTTCCCAAAGACTCTTTTTCTCTTTACCACTCTGGACTTTTTTTCCATGAGGGACGAGATGGAGAAAAATAACAGGTTCAGTCAAGCATTAACGTTTGAGTTACAAAATAACCCACAGGGAGAGTTGCCTTAGAAACCGCAGTCAGTCTAATGAGAAAGTGTGACTGAAGTATATACATGAGATTGGAAGAGAGATTTTCAATCCTGTTTGCCAGCAGGAGACGTGAAGACCACCAGGGTCGTTACGGAGCAGAACAAGTGGGTCAAAATGGGCAGCCAGTTAGTCCAAAACATACATTATTCACAGAGAGAGCCAACAGCAGTGTAGACCCACTGAGGTGAGATTACTTACTATTAATACACCCAATTTCAGCAAAGATGTCTGAATTTTCAAACAAGCAGCTGTGGCTTTGGTGGCTACCACATACAAACAAGCTTGTTTCAATCTACCTGTTAGTTCAAAACCATTGAACAACAGAGACACAGATGTTCCCATACAATCATACCAAATCCTTTCTGCAAGGTTGTGTGGATTTGTGACAGTGTATAACTGAGCTTTACACAGTTGCAATAAAGCAGTTTTTCTTTACCACTGTCACCAATGTGCTTGCTAATGTGGTGTTTAACCCTACAGTCAGATTATCTACAATTGAGGGTGACAAGCAGTTGGCACTTGTCACCTGATGGTCATTCCCGGGCATGCCTAGCTTGTGGTTACTTGATTACAGAAGTATGAGAGATTATATAGGACAGAGAAACCCAACACTGTCACTGTAATTCCTCCTGATTCTTTTTGTAATATACTGCCCCTTACAAAGAAAGAAATCGATGTATTCCTCAGTTTGAATTTATTGAAAGTCACGCTGGAAACCAGGCCAGGTATTCTGTCGAGATGAGGTGCGTCGTCAAGATGAGGTTCCTTGCGTAACTGCATATGTGTGCACTGAAAAAATTACTTGACGAAGTTCGCTTATTTTGATGGGCAAGTAAATGTATAAATTGTTCATCCGAACGTAGTAATGTTTAAAATCTACTCACTATAAAAGGATAAGTATTTTTAATCTGGAATTAGCTTATTTCGACAGGCAAAATATACATATACATACATTTATGCTCCTAACGTAAAATACAGAAAATGTTTTACTTACTAGGCTATAAATACACTGAATACAATTAATTAAAAAAAAATACTTTGACGGAAAAAACAAACAAAAAAACAAAACAAAATGTGCATGCGCAGTTGCACGTCGAGCGAGTTACATCATCTCCACATGTGCAGTTGCGCGAGGCACCTCATCTCAACGGATGACGTCTTCAAGTCCGGGGTAGAGCGATGTGCGCATGCACACGCATGTGCAGTAGCGCGACGCACCTCATCTCGATGGGACACCAGGTCCCAGAGATACAGTCCACACACGGACTCCATCTTCTGAAAGACCTCGAACATGGCTGACAAAATACTTTTATACAAGACAATGTAGGCGGTACAGTGGGTGGGTTTTAGTCTCACAATCCTAATCTTACTGACTCCCCACAGACAGGGGGAGCCCTCCCTTTATCTGAAACTTGTGCATGCGTAACTTTGTACCAGGTTCCACGGATAACAAAAGCAAATGCTTGATAACTAACATAAAATAATAAAATAAGGAATTAGCACAGATATTATCTAACAGTCAACCAAAGTTCTTAAGCTTAAGCTTAAGAAAGCTTAAGCTTCATTGATAAGCTTAAGCTTCATCCTACTCCTTTTTGAAACGTGCATGATTTATAAATGTACGTTTGGGAAAAAAATGCTGATTTTAACATGTTTAAATAAATAAATAAAGTTCGACCTTAGTGGATAAGGACCTGGCCTGTCAATAGGTAGACATGGGTTCCAATCCTGCTTGTGTGACCTGTCTGTGTCTTTAGACAAGACTATCTATATTGTCCCAGTCCATCCAGCTGTAAATGAGTATCAGCACTGGCTGGGGAGGTAACCTGCACGGCATCTTAGAGTTTCATCTGCTTCCCACTATGGAACTCAGACATCAGCACCAGTACCAGTGGGCCTCAGGGACTATATAAAACTTACTTCTACTACTTTCAGACAGTCACTCATGTGCTTGCTCGGGTAGTGGATGTGGTTTAAACCTTACTCCTGTGTAACTTATTTTAAAGTTGCAATCAAAAGCTATATGCAACGCAAAATTCTAGTAACTAATTTTTGGTTATATACGCTTAATAAATTTGCCACAATTGGGAACAGAATTTTTAAAATTAATTATTATTTTATTTTATTTTAGGAGTTCTGCTAACTTTTTTAGATTTACAGTGAAGAGCAGTTCAGCCTGTAAAAGCCAATAGCCAACACAGGCTCCAAATCCAGACTGTCCAAGGTGGCCCCGTGTTGTCATCATGAAAACAAGAGGGCACAGAAGGCCCATCCGTCCAAAACACCACAAACCATCTGTGATCTGCTGGTCACACCACAGCAACAGTCAGGATGTCTGAATGAGATGAGGAAAACTCTGCCTCCACTGAAGCATGAAATAAATCTCTTCACTCTCACGGGTGAGTACAAATATGACTCATTCAGATTTTATTTCATATATTGTTTCACTTTGAAGTAATTTGATAAATGGTAATTGTGGGTGAGGTGCAGCAGGAAGCCAGCCTTCAAAGCGATGCAACAATTCAGAGATCCTTCATTATCAGCCGCTATGACGCCTCCAGGTCAGCGTGGCAAAAAATCAGCCTCCGAAGAGTCTTAAAATTAGCTGCAACTGTGACCAGAGTCACACAAGAACAGTTGTTCATCCAGTGCTAGGACTCCAAAAGCCATGTTTTTGCAGTATTGTTTATGACTGGTTGTAGTTTCCACCCAGGAAGTCCCGTCATTATATCTCCACAGGCGCTGCAACCGTTTCATCTTCAAATTGGCCACATGAGCCCCGCCAACCAAAATGCAACAGTAAAATAAATAAATAATATGCTGGCAAAACTTCACAGCTTCACCACAGTCATATATTACAACACAATAAGGAGTTTATGTATGGTACAGGACAGATGCTGCAGCGATGGAGACGTCCACGGCAGTCAAACAGGGCGCTGTGACCTCAGTGGGGTGAAGCAGGTAAAGAATCCCAACCAAGTACAGAAGAGCAGCTGTAGCATCAATAAATGAGTTAATGCATTTTTATATTGACGGAAAATTAAAGTGTGCAGCAGTGCTTGTGAGGAAGAGAGGAGGAAAGAAAACAAGAGACAGCTGTGAGCGTGGGTCCTTCTTGTCCCAGCGGATCTGATTAAAGTGCCAGTGGAGTGGAAAGCAGGGTGGTCTCCAGCAGGATGGGCCCTCAATGGGATCTATTTTCAAAGTCCTGGGAACAGAATAGCCCCAACTATTAGACACACACACAGAAGCATAATCTTGACAGTCTTGATTTGTCTCCAGAACTGTTGTTTTAAAGCTACAGTGTTCACAGTTTAACGTCATCCAGAGGTGGAGTTTCTGATTTCATCATGCCATCCATCACCAGTCGTGATTTTGGTTTCTCTTCACATTTTTGCTTCTTTTGTGACATGTTTTCACGCTCCCTTGCTTTCTTTCGTGATAAGAAAAATGTAAAAATGAGTGTTCTCAAACTTGTCAGTCTGCTCTAGTAACCAGCACACAGTGTGTAGGCGAGCAACCACTGATTCATCTTCTTTTCTTTAGTTTTCTTGTTGTCCTCATTTATTTATTTGGAGTTCTTGTATAGATAGACCAGACATTTTAATTCAGATGTGGAAAAAACTGTTAGTCTCAGCTTCAATTTAGCGTGATTTTGATTACACCAGTGCTGCTTGGTATCCTGATCTTACAAAGATAAATCACCTGCAGACAACCTTGAACAAAACTGTAAGGTTTCTTTTAAATATCCTTTTTGGACTCACTTAAGTTCTGAAGAATTTGCACAGGTTAGGATGTTTATACTAAGTCTCCGAGTTAAATTCCTGCAACTCCATCAAATGCATATGATTCATTAATGGACATACTTTGGTATGTGTATTGAATTGTACTAAATAAATTCAATCAATCAGACCTGCAAAATGCCAATATCAGAGTAAGTATGGCCCTTTAGGGCGACTACAGCAACATGATGGATTTAATACATTATATTCCATGTCTGCTAATAAACACCTTAAATCCTACACACTGTAGCATTAAACTCACTTCTATAAAGAAAAAATTAATCAACTACAAATCACATGCTGGAAACATTGATTGATTACATGATGCTAAAAGCATTTAGGCTCATGTGAGCTCTTAAACAGAATGAAAATCGCTAAAATATCAAATTATATATTAACTATAAATAATACAAACATATACCCATATATTAAATAAATAGTGCAAATATTAATAATGTACCAACTATAAAGCACATTGAAAGCAAAGCAACTGAAAATGTATGACCACCTTCAATTAATCATCTGATCAGTCAATTAACTTGATCAAAAGTGCTCTTGGAGCCCAGTAAAGCCACACCCACATTTCAAAGTATCAGGCGTGTAGATAAAATGTTACATGGCTTCAAGATGATGCAAAATCATTCCAGTGGAACCCAAGGAACCTCTGAAGAGACATAGTACCAAAGACATCCAGTCACCGCCTTTGATCACTGGTTAGAGTCCAAGTCTCACAATGATGTAGGAAGAGAGACAAAATTAAAATAAATTATTTATAGCAAAGATCCAAAAATAATCACATATTTATTTCAACAAGTTGATACTCAATAGCCATTTCAAAGACTAAAAGAAGAAGGTAGTAAGTCCTCTACAGGCCTGGAGGCCCAACGGTGCTGGTGCTTAACCCTGGTCAGTCTTGATGGGACACAACTCCACCACAGATCACTTCCTCAGCAGTGGCGGCACAACGGAGGGCTTGGGGGGCTTAAGCCCACCCAATAATGAGCCAATCTCCCCCTCAGCCCCCCCAATAATTTTGCCAATAATGTGAATAGCAACTGACATATTTGTGGATCTCAACTGCAGTTTTGCGCTGAGAATGTCTCAATATTGCATAACTGATTAAAGTGATGAATGTGTGTGTTCGGCGATCCACCAATCCTGAATCACCCTTCACAAACAGAATTTTCAGTTGTGCAAATAAACATTTATTTGTAAAAACCCACACACAAGTTACAAATCAGAAATTTGTGTTTATGGATCACAAAGCACATGTACAAATCAAAGGATATTTGTAAATCAGCCTCTGTGCATTTGCAAATATTAATGAGACAAATGTAACTCCATACTCCAAAAATTTAGGTTTCCTAAATATTTATTACGGCCAGTCTTAAAACTTCACTTATCTTTATTTATACCTATGTGCAAGTAAACTTGCAATCATTCTAAGTGATGTGTGTGTGCATTGATACCACATTTTAGAGGAGCACGGGTGACTAAAACATATACCTTGGTATTTATAAAGCAATTTACTATATATTTTTCATTTCGACAACATTTTGTGGAGCCCCTCCAACTTTTATTCCAGCCCCCCCAACAAAACTTTCCTGGCGCCGCCACTGTTCCTCAGCAAAGGCTGGTACCTGGTATTGGTTTAAAGACTGATGAAGTCCTCTGCTGGCCCTTTAGCGCTGAGGTTTATCTCTGGATAACTTAGAATAAAGCACGAGTCTATGACTCGCCCTCAATGGGACGCCAGTCCACTGCAGATAACTTCCCTGCCAAGTCCAATAAACAGAGAATATATCAAATTTAGTATAAAACTACCCTCCATTATCCAAAGTATCACACTATTTAAGTATCTGTTCATCTGAATAATTATCAGGTTAAAAACAGAAAACTACTAAATGTACCACAAAACACTATTCTCAGCAGGTTTAGATAAACCAAGACCAAACCCCTGAGACCACAACAGCCATCAAAAGCAGTCTTTTTAGATATAAAAACTGCCGAGATCACATCACACTGTATCAGTGTGGAATTAAATAATGATAAGCTGTCTGCAACTGAGCTAAAATATTTTAATACCAGGAATGGGAAACACAAAAATATACTTGCAGGATGTAAGAAATCTTTATTGTAATTCACCACTGGGTGTCATTGTTGGGACACAGTCAAGTCCTACAGCTCAGTGGAGAACTACTGCAATTTTAAAACCTTATGATATTGTATTAAATGTTGGCCTACCTGGATGTTTTGATGTAAAAGGCAGTTCTCACTATGTTAATTTTGAATATTATCATATAAAGATATATATATATATATACACACGTGTGAAGACTGTTAAAATAAACTATTGATTTTAAAAATAAAATTTAATGCCTGATGGTCGGGGTTCAAGGCACTGGAGCAGAGCAACATGTTAAAACAAGTTCGCCTGTTTAGTGAGGCCAGATTTCAGGAGCTGACCACTTATTGGGATACTGACATTTTATAGCACCTCAAAAAAAAAAAAAAAAAAAAAACCCTTCCTTTTCCAGTTCACTACCCAGACACACAAGGACTTAAAGCAAATCATCATGGCCCATGTCAGACCAAAGTTCTTGGTGTCTGACACAGTGTACCGCTACATAAAAAGAAGGTGAGGGATCATTTGTGAGCAATTGGTTCCAACTGAGAGATGATTGGTCATGGCCAGCCTACTGAGTGGAAATCCACGCGAGAATGCAACATTTGGACCAGGGAGGGGCACAAGAGACCAACGGCAGACAATGAGGGCACTCAGAGGACTGCAGTGGAAGTCAGACAAAAACGCCTTTGATTTAACCCTTAATCAGCTTGTTGCTCATTCAACATAATTGATAGTGAAATCTCAGAGTCAGCCTCAACTACCTCACAGGTCTTCAAACCAGATTCCTCCCAATCAGTTCAGGGAGAATCAGCATTTTAAAGCTGCAGTGTGTAGGATTTAGTGACATCTAGTGGTGACGCTGCAGATTGCATTATACCATCAAAGGTAACAGTTTTGTTTACCTTCACGTTTTCAATTCTTTGAAAATATGAACCTCCAGTTCACAAAGATGAAGGTACTCAAACATGCTCACCTGTGCAAGCAACCAGCAGAGAGCACATAGGGGAGCAAGGAATGATTCATTTATTGTTTCTTCAGTTTACTAGCTGTGCTGCAAAATGTGAACAATGGAGTATGTGTGTCTCTGTTTGGGCTACTGTATCTGCAACATGGCGGCTTCCATGAGGGGCCCGCACCCAGACTCATTCTGAACTTATTAAAATGCATCAGTTCATTGCTACACTAAAGAACAGATGTTACAAACGCAAATATTTAATTTATACTAATAAATGGACCTAAATCCTACACACTGTAGCTTTCTAGCATTTCCGGTTTTGGGTTCCTCATTAAATTTACTTCTCCTGAACAGGTTAGCGTCAGATGAAATACTGGTTAATATCATATATAATATGTATATTTTGGATATTATAAAAATGTCTTGATATAAACCGTGTAACACTATAGACTAATCAGCAGCACTGCAGTTAGTAAGCTAGGCTATGCTGGGCACGCTGTTAGCATAAATTGCGCTAACTATCAATTTCCAACATTATTTCTCTTTACATGTGTGTAAATGGACCTAAATCCTGCACACTGTAGCTTTGTAACATTTCCAGTTTTGGATTCCACATTAAATTTACTTCTCCTGAACAGTTTAGCGCCAACTGAAATACCGGTTAATATCACTGCATCTCAGGTTGTGTGACGAACAATGTGTATATTTTAGATATTATAAAAAATGTCTTGATATAAA
This sequence comes from Thalassophryne amazonica, assembly GCF_902500255.1. Taxonomy (NCBI): domain Eukaryota; kingdom Metazoa; phylum Chordata; class Actinopteri; order Batrachoidiformes; family Batrachoididae; genus Thalassophryne; species Thalassophryne amazonica. Next base: position 65,368,481 of record NC_047121.1, read on the forward strand.
CTGTGTGACATTATAGACTAATCAGCAGCACTGCAGTTAGTAAGCTAGGCTACGCTGGGCACGCTGTTCGCATAAATTGCACTATCAATTTCCAACATTATTTCTCTTTACATGTGTATGAAGCGAGGAAGACAGAAAGTTAACTCAGCACCAAGTTATTGCAAGCAGGAAACATTTTAATTTGTAAGAAAAGAACAACAAAAACACATTAACTAGTTACCATTATTTTTTTTAAATGTTCCGTAACATTAAAAAATACAAAGCTTCCATTTTAATTTTTGTTCCTTGGAACAGTTCAAAGCCTTGGTTCTGAGTCACAGGGAAAGCTCCCCTTTTGTATCCTCCACTAAACTCAAAATTACGTTACTTAAAAGACAACTGAGTGAACGACCCCGACACAACCTCAAGGAGTGACCCAACCATTACCGTGCTTGTGACTTTATCACCAATTAGCCTGTGCTTGCTACCTCAATGGGACCGGCTGCTTTCAAGTCTCAGAGGTCCAGAGGGTCAGTGCTCAATCATAGTCTGGTTGGAGAGGTTGTCCGCACCAGCCACTGGCTGACAGGGCGGAGACGGGGTCAAAAGGGGGTGGGGGGTGGCTTGAAAGGGAAGAAGGACTCCTGCCAGCTCCAAAGAAGAGTCTTTTGTAGCCAAGACACTGGTCAGACTGACCTGGCCTTTCAAAACCCAGCCGCCCCTCTCGTCCAGGCCCGCGACAGCTGATGACAAGGCCCCAGCTGCTAATTATCCGGCTGATAGAGAGTTACTGAAGTGGGACTGTCAGAGCGAGGGGTGGCCCTTGTGTCCACCACAGTGAAAATGCGAGGGAGGGTGATGTCGTGGGATGTCAAGTAGTTACTCGAAGGAGTATTTTCAAAAGAGGCCAATCATCAACTGAGTCAATACTTCTTCCAGTCAACTTTTTTTTTTTTTTAAATCTTTGCAATATTAATTGTGGATGCCATTTTCTCCAATATCAGCATGATCATTTCCTTTCATACAGGGTGTAGAGTATCTGCTGTTTAAGCTTCCACACTACAGCATCATGTAGCCGGAGGACACCGGAGCCGTTCCTGTTGAATTCCATATAAGGTACTCTTTGGACTGGAGTTCCCGGGCTGAGGATCAGATTGAGAAATGACTTAGTTTTCTGAAAATATGTACCCAGCAAATATTTGGATTTAACAAGAATTTCTTTTTCTTTTTTTTTTTTAAACTTACACGTTCCAATCCGTGGTTTGGCAGAAGAATAAACCTGCACTGAATGTTGGTCCACGCAGCACCCGGACAGTGTGGTGTCAGGCACTTTGAAATACAACTGTGAATACAATGCAGTCAGATAACTTCACTTTCCTCACACATCTATTGATTTCCCACCAGGTATCAGTTATTACATTATTATTTAACCGACATTTAAATGTCGCGTTAAAACTCATATGAATTCAGCAAGTCCTATATTCAGGTCTCAAACACCCAACCTGTGTCAATGCCTCATTTAAACTGAGACAAAGATGCTGCTTGTCACGCTCACTTTACCCTTCAAATTAGAGGTGGGCGATACCCGGAATTTTGGTATTGATTCAATACCAAATAAATACAGGTCCAGTATCGCCGATATCGATACCGATACTTTTTCATATTTAAGCTTCATAGATCCAAAGGATCCAAAAGACCTAGGATAGAATTTCGCCAAACACTGTACGTGACAACAAAATACTTTATCATCACAATCAACATTTTTGTTTAAAAAAATATCACTCAACACAACTTAAAACAAAATCTCCTGAGGTAGAGAGCTGACAAACCACAATACAAGGGTGCGCTGCTCCGTGTTGTGTGACACAGTTCAGCGCTGCTCTTACAGACAGAGAGTAGACTTTGATGAATCTGCGTGTGCAGCAGTCAGTGCGTGCGGGAGAGAAAAAAAGCTTGACTATCAATCTTTTTACACGAGGATCGTTCAATATCAATACCAGCGTTGGTATATTAATGATATTAGGATCGATCTGCCCACCTCTACTTCAAATAGAAGGGGCAATTATCTTGGTGATCCATGACGCGCAGTCTAATGCACATAACGTAAGTGCATTTGGGGCGTGTCCAACTCCACTTTACCATTTATGTAGCATGTAATATGAGTGCAAAGTAAGTTACAGTTGGGCAAAGAGGTTTGATTTAGCTTCTTAATTAATCATAAGCTTCGCTTCTGCCCTCATTCAAAAGTGTGTTTTGGGCCTAACATGAATTGCACCAATCAGGTTGTCATCTGATGGCTGCACAAGGCCTTGGCCCATTGATAGTGAGATGACAGACTGGATATGTGACAGAAGTGAGAGGTTTTCTGCAATGGAACAGATCACATACAAAGTTCTCCAGGATGAAACAGACAAGAGGTTTCATTCCTGCAAAACGCCACTTCATCCATCATCATCTCTATTCATTTTTAAATTTTAGTTTTCAATTCAGATTAGTTTTAGTTTGATGAGTAATGATGAGCACAAACATGCACGTATGTGTAGAAGCAGAGTGTATACACATAATGGGCCAGTCCATGGAAGGTGTATACTGTGCCGTAGAAATAGAAAAACAACAACAACAAAACAACAACTTTGTGTTCTACTCTTGAAGAGGCTTTTGCTGGTCTATAATACCATCGCAAACACTAAAAAAAATAACGTTGAACCAACTTCAAAATGTGCATCAATTGGCAATATTCAAATGAAGCAGGTTCTTCCAAATTAACTTAAAAACTAATATTTATCACAACTTCTTAACTGAATGTAGACAATCTGGATTTATTGAGTGTTACCATTTGTTGTTGTTGAAAAAGCACCAGCACTGCACCTGACCACACCTCAGGTAAAAACCAGTACCTCCAAAGGTGCACAGATAAGCCCAAGTCCATTTTGCTATTTAAACCACTTGGGTACTGGATGTGAAAATAAAAATTGCGTCAATTGGAAACTAGCAATGATACTTGCGCTGCACTTTGTGTAGCTTTGCGCTGGGCACTACATAGGTTAGCCTCTTCATCTGACACCCACAAACCGTGTGGATGTGTCCTAGTGTGCAGAGGGCATACTAAATCAGTGGGAGTGTCTCAGAGTCAGCAGGAGTCTAGATATGGCCTTTGTGACATGTGTCACAGACATTTCAAACAAGCTGTTTTTAGCCTAAATTTTACTTACAGCAGGGTAGTTTCTCTATGTCCAGACACAGAATTGTGGCACTCTGAAGTTACTAAACACGCAATCCTAACTACATGTAACTGAGTGTTTGATGAAGACCAATTTTGCACAATATGACATCTTTAAGTTCAAACAAATCCAATTACCTTCATGTAGGCTGTAAGTTCTGTGCAGATCGGGTCAGTAGGACCTCGTGTTGGCCCTGAAAAGATGATCCTGCCGTCCATGGTCACCTCCCTAGATTTGGGAAACTTTTGTCCTAAATATTAGTGAAGAAAGTAGTTTTTAAGTGTCGTTTAAGCAGCTGTAACATGTAATGCTGAAGGGTACAACACCTACCCAAGATCCAGATCAGCAAGTTCTTCTCCTTAGTTACCTCCAGTTGTCCAGAGCTCACCTTCACCTCCACACAACCAATCTGATCTCTGGAAAAGACAAACAAACACTACCCAGTGATGGAAACAAAATCCACACGACAACAATTCCTGTTAATTAGAAATAAAAGCGTACATCCTCGTGTGTCAGTTACCTGTTAAAGAAAGGCAGGTGAGCATCACAATACTCAAAGCTGTTCTTCACACTCTCATGAAGCTTCAAGGTTGCAGAAACACGCAACTGATTTTCTTCTTCTGTCAGATGATAGGAACCGAGTATGGGTGGCACAGGGACCTGAGCAGGATTTGGAATTTCAACAGGAATCAGTTAAAACACAAATGTGCACATTTAAAAGTGATTTTAAGTCCCATGGGTCCTACCTGAGATGTATAGCTGCACAGTCTGAAAGTCTCCAGAGGAGGAGAGAAGGGTAACTTATAGGGGCCAGAAAAAGATGAGCTGTCACCATTATCCACACTGTTGGGAGAAAGGACAGTCGAATCCACAGAGGTGACGCAGGGATGGACCAGGATGTCCTGTAGCGGCGAACCATTTGGTGGCAGCGTGAGGGTGACCGTCACATTTGGGAGAACTCCCTCCACTTCACACTGTAAAAATAAATGAGGGGCAGACAGTGGGATGCAGAAAGGTTCCATTTTGTGGTTCACAGTTGCTGACTTTTCCTTATATCTGTGCACTTACTTTGCATGTCACTGTGCCATAGACATCCCAGAGGTCCTGTCTACTGCGGTTACCATACTGCATGGAGCGCACCATTTCTCTCAGTGCTACATTAACTGCAGCGCGACCACGGTGCAGCCCCGTCTTCCATGCTGGCTGCTTCTGATTCCCAGCAGGAGTGGGCACTGTGGATGTAGCAGATGCCCCCAATGGCGGGACGTCCAGGGGTGTGCCCAGTGGGCAAACCTGCAGGAGGACAGACGGCAGCATCGCTAGGCGGGACGCCAGGCCCTCAATATCAGGCTTACTTCTTGGGCCAAGCAGAAATGTTTGTAGTCCTGTCAGCAGTGTGAGACCTTGAGAGACTGACAGCAAGCTGGCCAGGGGTGGTTGTGGCTCAGCAATGGCATCAACCAAAGCAAGGCAAGCCAGGATGAGAGGCCCATGTGACATGACCAACACTGGCCAGAGTTTTGCTTTGCCCGAGCTGTCCACCCGCAGTTCCAGAGCCGGTGACCCATGACAGTAGACGCAATCATCTCTGAGGGCTACATAGGAATTTTCTGAGTCTGGCCAACCCAGTTCCAAGATCAGGAGCTGCAGCACTGTGCTGTCTTCTGGAACTGCCACATACGAGGAACCAGCCAGGCTCTGCGCACGGCGCTCCACAGTAGGGAACCTCCTGTAGTAAGGAAAGCCATCTTTAAAACCACTGTTTCAGGTGGAGTGTTCATTCGGTGTACAACTGGTAGCTTGATCCCTGCCTACTTACATGTGCATTTTAAAGTGTCCTTCAACAGATAAGAGCAGGTACAGTAGCTCAGAGGATAAGGAGCTGGGCTACCAATAATGTTTGGTGTCATTGGACATGACACTTATTCTGCATTGTGTCAGTCCACCCACCTGTGAAAGGGTACCAGCCTTTGTTGGGGAAGTAACCCGTGTCAAACTGGTGTCCACTCCAGGTGAGATGTAGACTAGGACTTCTTTAACAAGACTCAAAAATACGACTGTAATTACTGTTTGCAATTAAAGTTATCTTTTTAAATGATTAATCCATCAATTCATCTATAAAACATAAAAATATTAAATGCTCATAATTTCATAAAGCACAATACTGACATCCTGAAATGACTTATTTTATGAAACCAAAACTCCATTAACCTAAAATTAATACATTGACAGTGATATAAAACCAGCGATACAATGAAACTTAATGTGACAAAGTGTCCTTGAGCAAAACACTAAATTCCAAATTGCCCTAGGTGATCAAACCTGCAGATTTCTTAGAAACACCCGTCACTGCTATGTGAGTGTGAATGCAAGTCCCTCTGACTATCAGCCAACATCCTAAATGTTAATAAATGTATGACTAAGTCAACATGACGTACTTCCTATAATCAGTTTGGAATACATGCTTCATAAAAGCAGTCCAGTTCAATACTACCTAACCATCACCTTATATAACATGGAAAAACAGCAAATGATGATCACATTTGAAAAGATGAAACCGTGAGAACATCTGGAATTTCAGAGGTCTGCAATTAAAAATTCTATTCATCATCAATTAAGGCTTTTAATGACTAATTGTTCATTCTACAAAATGTCAAATATTATTTCAGAATGCTGATTTAATTATCTTGATAACCAGTGCAACAAGGTCAAACTAGATGTTTGTAAGTAATGTGACTGATTTTAATGGCTAATTGTTTAATCTATATATTATCTCAAAATGCCAATTTCAATTTCTTGATAATCAACGCACCTTATTTGGAAGCATTCAAATAAAATGCACAATACTTTTTTTATTTTCTTTTACCCTTCGTTTTAGAGGTTAATATCTTTGATATTTAGTGTGTATATATATATATATTACTTTTAATGCTCTAAATAAGGTAATGTATTATCTGCAATGACAATAAATGATATTCTATTCCTTTTATAATATTCTCACCAGTCAATATTTGTCTTTTATAACTATATATGTATGTAATTTATACCCATCTACATTTTTTTAAATTACACTTTTCTCATTACTATTAGTTCGTCGCTATAATTAATTCTGCATTATTTTTAGCATTTTATTTTTATGTTGATTTATCCTTATTTAATTCTTTTTTATGGGCCACAATAGAAGTAAGTGTTTCCACTTTATCGTGCTATCCAATTATTTTAAATGTGCACTATATCGTTTTCGTATTTTGTACATTCATGTATTAAATAAATTCAATCACTCGTGTGTCACAATCAAACCTCGAGAAGCGTACGGACGCATGTTCTCCTTTCTCATGAGAAATTATCCACAGCGCTCTCACACTCATTTGTCCAGCGACAAGTGAAGCTAAATGACGGGCGAATCCTGTCACTTTACACTAAAACATCTTAATATTCCCGTGCTGAAGTAAGTGCAGCTCGATGATTAACTCCGTCCACGCTGTTGTTTACTTCCTGCTGCTGTCATGTGACAAAAGAACCGCTCAGCTGCTTGCGCATGCGCATTGGTAAGCAGCAAGCCCCACCCTGCGCCCCCACACAGGAAGCTGCTGTGCTAACCCGTTAGCTGTCAACAAATGGGAAAACTGCACCAAATTGGCGAATCCATGTGGACTTCGGTGGCGTTGACGACTCTGAGCTCCTTCCCCTGAATTATATTCTGCTGCGAGTTGTGACCATGGCGGTGAATCCGCAGCAGTTTGAGGTAAAACGTTTGCACCGCAGTGCTAGCTGGGTAGCTAACTGCGGCTAGCATTAGCTTGACTTTGTTCTTGTTCCTCCTCCCTGTTCTGACAGTGAAAAGTAAAAGTGGACTAATACTGCTTCTTTGTTGTCTGTACTCAAATCCTCTTTTAATGTCATGTTTATTGATGTATAGATTTTTTTAAATCAACAAAAAATGCCTATTTGATTATGGTTTATTTTTTTATTATTTAATATTTGTTTTTTCAGGGTATATTCAGTCCAATAGTGATGTGATTCAGTATTGCTGCTTTCATTCATTCATACTTTTAAGATCAGTCAGATAATTGTTTAGTCTGTAATATCAGAAAATATTAAGATGCAATTTTTCAATATCCAGTACAACCTGTTCAGTTTTTGTTGTCATAAATCAGTTGATGCAATTCAGAGGTGTATTTCACAAAAGCTATAGATCTTATTAAATCAGGATTTTACAGTTAACCTGGCTGAATTTAGCAGTAGCTTGCTCTAGACCTTTTTATCAGATTAATTCTGGTGTGTTATGCGTTCTGTCAGCAGACAGCTATCAGAAATCAGTATTCTCCCATACAGTAATGAATGACATTTAATGTTGTATGTAATGTGATTAATTTTCATTAAGCCACACTAAAATGCTAGATATTCTTATTACAATTCAGTGAAATCTTGTTTGTATTTTATCACTGTGACAGTTATCACTAATAATCACTTATGTGGTAGTTATAGCTGTTATATTGTGCACGTGGAAACCACTTTTCTTTTTTCATTTTTTTAACTACTGCAGTTGTTGATGTGATTAGAAATGGGTGATAAAGATGCAAATGTTGCAATTATGTCTCACACACATGCGCGCACACACACATACATTTACATGTGCATATGTATATGTAAAACAAGTCGTAGTCAGTATTGTTGGCTCATTCCTAGTTTAAACCCTAATTGAAGTGTAGTAACAACACTTAAACTGGTTTATATTTGGTTTTAAAATAGTTTAAACCAGATTATTTTGAGGTTAAACAGATGAAAGTCCATGTAAGAAATTTTATTTTTGGTTAATCTCTAACAAAATATGATAAGGTTATTCAGCCACTTTTAAACACACATAAAACGTTTTTGGACTTGCTGTGGAACTGGTTCTAACAGTTTATTTTAAAATAGAAAACAAACAAATCTTCATATTTTAGAAGCTGGATTATGTTAAGAATTTGGAGTTAGTTTTTGATATGGCTTTAATAAATTATCATCAAAATAATTTACATTTCAGGTTCTGTTGACAGAATCTATTAATCATCTATTAGGGTTTTCAGCGTAACAATAATAAGGCACACTGAATAAGGAAAATAATTACATTTGTACACTCCATGAGGTAAGATGTGATCCTCAGTGTTTTGACAGTGGGAAGCCGAGCTTCCTTTAACATTTGTGTTTTCAGTTAAACTGTGGTACCATCAGGGGAAGTGGAAGAGCCATAAATTACATTGGTTCATGAGTACTTGTTTATTTGTTGCAAGTCATATCTTCATTGCAATACTGCACAGTGATATCACACATTCTAGATTTTTACTTATATCGTGCAGGCCTACGTCTTGCAGTGTATCACAGAGACATCACTCCACTGTGGCATCTTCATATTTCTTGCATAGTTGTGAGGAGCATTGTTTGGAATTTAATGTACTAGTCAGTTAATTGTTGAATATTTCTATAATGCACATAATTGTTTGTCTGAGGTGGTCATCCTTACACTTGTATCTCTGTTTATTTGCTCTTCCCAAGGAGCCCTTTAATGCAGATGACTACATTGAAAGGTTGGTATGGAGGACTCCTGGAGGAGGATCCAAAGGAGGGGCTGAGACATTTGACCCCAAAAGGTACTGGAGAGAAGTCATTTAATTTTCAAGTATATATATATATATCACCATTCCCCAATGTGGGTGATTAAAAATGCTTTGTACGCCTTCAAAATCCCAAAATGCTATAATCTTAATTTTAACATGAATTTGTAATGCTATTAGGTGGATATGAAGCTACTTGCCATACATTGTTGGGACTTTGATGTCTTGCATAATAAATTCATTTACTACGTCTAGCATAGATGTTATTGTTTGGTTTGTGTATCTGATTGATTGCAGGATTATTTGAAAGGTTTTGGAACAACCATTATGAAACAGTGGAAGTGTTAATGGTTGTGAGTGGGACTTTTGGTAACAACTCAGACATAGCTTTGGGGCCAGGAGTTAATTATTATATTGCTGAATAATCTAAGAAAGGGTATTTTTGATCATTTTAGTTAATTAATCATAATGTTGCAGGATGGCTATGTGACATATATGAATGGTGCTCACATATGAGGCTAATGTATCCTCTGTACTAGAGACTACCATGCAGCTGTCTTCAGCATTAAACCAAACTGTATATATTCAGAAAGAGAACTGATGGATGGATGATGAGCTACAGTGTTGAAGAAGTAGGCGCTTTGAATGCCTCTCTGGACACTCATAATGACTGTGCCCGTGTCATTTGTCACATGGGATTAAATGAACCTATTTCATGCATATCTACTAACAGCGCATCATATTTGGGCATTTCCATAGCAACGTGGAGCCTTGACATGACTTGATACTCTCTCATGATTGAGTCCCCAATATAAAAAGTACGGTGGTACTAAAAACAGAAAACATCTTTCTGAATGTGCACTGAGTTTGCAGATGTACATCACAGCTTCCAAAATTGTATTTCATTATTAATACATTGATTGTTGGTAAGTCTCTGGAGGTGTCTGTTGTGTCAAGATTAAAAATTTCCAAAACAGAACTATTAATAGTTGTAATTTTTAAGCAGTCACCAGTTCTCTTAATCTTAGATATAATAAGTAACTGAGTTAGTTCATATAGTAAAACTCATCAAAGCTAATGGAGACGAAGAGTTGGGTAAGGGGGGGGGAAACTGGATGTAAATATATTTAAGAAATGTTTTTGCTTGTTATTATGTTTACTCTTGGGTACCAAGCAATTTCATATAAGCAGAAATGTTGTATGTACTGTAGATCTGTCCTTCCTTATCTATTTCTTCCATAAAACTGTCGCCACCACGTCCTTGGGAGTTCTTAGCAAGGAGTCGGAGGCAACATATCTTAGGAGGCCACCGCACTGTGAGTCACCATCCCGGGAACGAGTGTCTATTGGGAAGGGATGGGAGATGTCTTTAAGCTGTAGCCAGTGCTGAGAGAATTAGTGGAGAGATTATAAACTCATCATTTTGGGATGTTTCCTACTCTGTGAAATGTGCTGCTGACTTAGAACATTTGCTTTGCTGTCCTGATGGCACTTAAAATGCAGCTGACGAAGCTGCTAGTTTACAGAGCTTCTTAACTCTGGGGACCCTGTAATTAAACATCCAGCACTATTTCCAAACTATTACTGTTAGGTCAGTGGGACAGATTTAACCTTCACGTCTCCCATAACGCCCTGTTTGCTGCAAATCTCTGTTGTTTTGTGAAGTTCTGGATCTCCAAACCTGTCTTCTCTGCCAGGCTGTTGGAAGAGTTTGAGAAGCACATAGAAGACCTGAAACAACTAGATGAAAGGATCCAGAGGAAGGTGGAGAAGCTTGAGCATCAGTGTCACCGCGAGGCTAAGGAATTTGCTCACAAAGTGCACGACCTTCAGAGAAGCAATCAGGTGAATCGTACGATCAAAGGTCAGTGAAGGCACACGTCCTGAGTGCATTTGGTTTACTTTAATTTCTCGCTCCTCAATTCAGGTGGCCTTCCAGCATTTCCAGGAGCTCGATGACCACATCAGCTATGTAGCAACCAAAGTTTGTCACCTTGGCGATCAACTAGAAGGCGTCAACACACCTCGTCAGAGGGCTGTGGAAGCTCAGCGTCTGATGACCTACTTCAATGAGTTCCTGGATGGAGATCTGCGCAGTGATGTTTTCCATAACCCCGAAAGGGTGAGTCTGCAGAACATGTGCCTTCCATTCACTTCACTGGGGGGGCGTGCACAACCATTGATGAGCCTCCCTGCTGCAGTATTGCTGGAGGTGAGAATGAACAGGATTATGAGGTAAAGCATCCACATTAATTTGTCACATTTATCCCTTTAGTTGGATCCCTCAGCTAATTTAGATTATTAAAGTGTCATTTGGTGTCTGACAATAGCTGGCTGATTGACTAACATGGATGTCAACATGCTCACATCAACCCTAATTGCATTTAGAGCAGGTTGTCTAGGAGCGAGAATTTTCCACCAGTGGTTGGTCGTTGGCTTTGTTGCGTAAAAAGCTTGTGGCATGATGGGACGTGTAAGGGCGGTGGTAACATGCAGGCGTGTAAATGAAACACACGCGTGACCTTTAGTTCCTACCTACACTCAGACTTTGTTGATGCTCGATGAGTGAGCACTGTAAAGGTTTGCGACAGCAGCGGGCTTGAGCTGCTTTACGGTAGTTCCTGTTCGTGGGGACCATCGTTAGCGGATGCAGAGCAACGAGTGCAGGTCTGGGGGGTCAATCCCCACAGGCGATCGCTCAAGATGGGACTCGGTTTCTGGAGAGACACGCGGAAATATCTGGCCAGATTCCTTTTTCTTGAGCATACCTCTAGACGAGGAGGAAAGAGGAAAGCTGCAAGTGAATAGCTGAAGGGGGATGGCTTTGCTAATCCTTCTGAAAGGGAGGGCTGGGCCGCCAGCGTGGAGACAAGTGCTGCTAAACCCTGACTGCAGGGAGACGGCTACATTACTTACATGGGATTTAGCTAATCTTAGCTGGGGGACTGATACTTAGAAAACCTTCGCTGAGCAGAAAGGCTGGATCCTCCTCACGGGAGCAGAGTAATGATGTTAGCTGAGGCAGGCATCTGCGGGAACAGAGGAGTTGCGGACGGCGGGCCTTTCGTAGGTCTGAAGCTTTTTTCAGCCAGTGTGTATGTCAGGAGTGGAGGGGAGGGAGGTGTTCTCGACAGGGGCCCCTTTTTGAGACAGATATCCCTGGCCGGACAGATTATTGAAGGCGATTTAGACTCCTGCGGGATTACAGTCCATTCAGAAAAGGCTTGCCAATAAAGAGTTGGATATGCCGCTAAGTCAGTACTGCTGCTGCCGGTGCTCAGGTGAGCGCAGCTTGTCTGTTATCAGCAACCTGTTCAACATGAGGAGGAGGAGGGCTGCTCTAAGATGTTGATCCCCCAAGTCCCCTGCCGGCCTGTCCACTTCCTGTGTGGATGACCACCTTGCTCCCCCTACCCCATCATCTTTCTCTTACTCCCTCTTTTCTTCACTCTCTCCCCTTCAGATTAAGGAGGCTGCTGATATCATTCAAAAGCTGCATCTCATTGCCCAGGAGCTGCCGTTCGACAGGTGAGTCAGGCGTCCTAGAGGCAGCTTTAGACAAGAGCGCTGTCAAACACGAGGAGGTGGTGTATTAGTGATGCTGTATGTTCCTCTCGGGGTTAAGCTCACCACATATAAAGAGAATTCTGTAGTATAATGAGAGTTTGTGGAAATAAAACTGACATATATTTAAAATGTGGGGGTAATATTTTGTAATTACCTTGTTAATGGTTGTTAAATCTGTTTTTCTGTGACAGATTTGCAGATGTCAAGGCAAAAATTGCAAGTGAGTGTGCAGAGTAGTTCATTCTGAAGGCAAACAAAGTAAACCACAAATTGTAATGTGTGTATTTCTTTGTATTTTATCTGCTTTTCCTCTCAAGGCAAGTACCATGATTTGGAGCGGCAGTTAATCCAAGAGTTCACCGCTGCCCAACGCAGGGGTGAAATCGGCCGTATGCGGGAAGTGGCGGCAGTTCTACTACATTTCAAGGTGACCTCTCATCTGTCATTACGTTGTCGCCCTGAGTGTCGTGTTTTCTGCAGTCCCTCTCCTGGTGCTGATGGAAAATTGTTTTGTTTAAAAGGGTTATGCGCACTGTGTGGACGTCTACATCAAGCAGTGTCAGGAGGTGAGTACATAAATGTTCTGTAAGGGCCATTGATATCTCCAGATTTAGTGTTTATCCTTTTTTCTCCTGCTCATCTTGCAAATTTTGATGCAGACATGTCTGCATTTCATTGAAAATTGTGTTGATGTTACAGGGTTCCTATTATAAACATTTATACCGAATAATATAAATCACCAGGTGTCTCGAAAACGGGCAGGAAATTTCTTGTCCAAACAATAGCCTTCTGCCCCAAATAAAGCAAAAAAAATACCCCACTGTCCCAAATAAACCAGAAATACCCCACTGCTCCAAATGAAGCCCAAAGTACCCCATTGACCCAAATAAAGCCTAAAGTAGCCCACTGCTCTACATGAAGCCAAAAATAACCCTTTGACCCAAATGAAACAAAAGTACTCTTCTGCCCCAAATGAAGTCAAAAATACCACAGTGTTGCAAAAATACCGCCACAGTGGTGTAGGTTGTGATGTAACTCAACCCCCACCCCATTCTCAAGTTTCAAACAAACCTTATTCTGTGCCTGCTGCTTTAATTGGTAAGCTTGCCACTCCTTCTCTCTGTGCCTTCTAATCAAACAGTTTATTAAAATAAAAATAAAAAATCCAACTCTACATTAATTGTTAAAATGCTGTGATTGCTGAAATTGTGCATAATGAAACTTTTTTTCTGTTGCATCACCACTTCTGCAGCTTCATGCTGGACTGGTGTCATGTACTGAGATGACCCGCGTACCAGATTTGTAAACTCGGCATTTGCGCATACGTGAAAAATAGGAGTTTGTTCTGTACAGAGTTTAACCTTTCTGTGTGCAGACCAAAATCAGGTATACAGGTGTATTTTTCTCCATAAATTGAAACCAGCCCTGTTTTTCCACACACAGAAAGGGTACAGAACACACTCCCCATTTTTTGAGCATGCACACAAAGTGAATTTACAAAGGACTTTTTTGGGTGGTGGTGGGGGGAGACAGTTTGACAAAAAGCATACAGGAATGTTAAGCCGAGATTTCATCTGTTTTCTTGTATGAAAGTCCTCGGTTCCACTCCACAAAGCTGTGCTTGGTGATGTAACAGACAAAAGTTCTACTATGCACAGTTTCTGTGAGTTCTGTGAGTTTCTCAGAGTTGCTATGGGTGTCTTGGTGGCTTCCCTCGCTAGTCTCCTTCTTGCACAGCCACTCAGTTTTTGAGAACTGCCTACACCAGACAGATTTACATACATGTATTGCTTAATGCTTGCTGTAACTGAAATCCAACACATCCAAGACATGTTCATGCATCTATCCACTGACTTGTCTAAAGAAAATTACTTGTGAACATGTTGAAATAATACATACTAACACGTTGTCCGTGGGGATCCACGGGTTGTAGATTGGGTAGTGTTTATAAAATAGGTAGCTGACATTTTTCAAGGGTGGTAAGACATTATGCAAAGTTTCTATAACGATTTAAACTGAAAGTGCAGGAAATTAAAATGAGAATGTTTTATGAATAATTTTGTTTAGTTGTCGTGTTTTACAGCTGGCAAGGTTGAGATATTTCCTTTTTTTCAGAGCCTGTCTGGTTATCAGGGACTGATTAATGGTTCGCTGTAGTTACCTAATATCCCTAATTTCTCCAAAAATATTAGTCCCATGAACGTTCCATTTTCACGGCGTTCATCCTTGACCCAAAATACATAAGCATACCAAACGGAAAATGTCAGCTCTCCCCAGTTTGTCCATGATTGAAGTTACATACACACGTACACAGAGGTCACTTTGCTTTTAATATATAGATATTTAGAATAGTTAGTTTTTCCAATTACTTATGGGCCCTGAAAATGAAGGTACTGTGCGAAATAACGCTGTAATTCCTAAATAGTTGATCTGATACTGTTGTTCAGTCCCTTGAATTAAAGCTCAATGTCTGCACTGCAAGCACATCATGATAGTTTCACTTCATCTCCATTGCAGTGGTGTTGTAAAATTACAAAAACCCTGTAACTGTCTAAATACTTGACTGTAAAACACTTTTATGTCTAGAAGGTTCTTTGCACATTTTTCTGTGAATTCTCGAGAAAAATAATTTCCAGTACACCCTGTGGCACGTTACAGCTGTCGAGTGTAAGTGTAAGTTTGATGGTTTCCTTAGGGCGCCTACATGAGGAATGATGTGTTTGAGGACACTGCAATCCTCTGCCAAAAGGTCAACATACAGGTGGGCGAGGTCTTCAGCAGCCCAGAAACCGTTATGACCAAACTCATCCAGAATATCTTTGAGAACAAACTACAGGTATTTTTTATTTATTTATTTTTTTACAGCTTCTTCTTGTTTGCTTTGCTCTTCAGATTTCAGCAGTCTGTCATGTTGTGTTTGACTGGATTTCTGCCTGCAGGCCCACGTTCGAGAAAAACTGGATGGGACTCGACACTCTGATGTGGAACAGTACCTTAAGAACCTCTACGACCTTTACACAAAGTAATAAATTGGTTTGCTCTTTTCGTGTACTCTTATTTCACACAGCAATCTTTAATTTAATTAATTAATTTGTGCTTTTGCAGGACCACAGCACTGGCTGGCAAACTGACTGAGTTTAACTTGGGTTCTGACAAGCACACTTTCTTGTCCAAGTTGATAAAGACCATTTTTTCCTCATACCTGGAAAGTTACATTGACATGGAGAGAGAATACCTTCGCACTCGAGGTGCAATGATCCTACAGCGTTACTATGACTCCAAGAATCACCAGAAACGCTCCATTGGTACTGGCAGGTAAGATGATAGACCTCACTTTGTTTCCACATTAGCATGGCTTTTTATTGACGTGTATCTGTGTCCTTCTGCAGTATCCAAGATCTGAAGGAGCGCATCAGACAGCGCACCAACCTTCCCCTAGGTCCCTGCATTGACACCCATGGGGAGACGTTCCTGTCACCAGAGCTGGTGGTCAACCTGTTACAGGAGACACGCCATGCTTTTGAACGATGTCACAAGGTGAACCTCCAGCAGATTGTGGGGAATGTAGTGTATCTCTGTTTTCACAGAAATGTGCTGAAATGAACACACTGCACTTGTCAATTTGTGTGTGTTTGGGGTGGCTCAGCTTTCAGATCCATCTGACCTGCCGAAGAACGCCTTCTCAATCTTCCTGCTACTGGTTGACCACCTGTGTGTGGATCACATCGATTACGCGCTAGAGATCGGACTCTCAGGTACACCCAGCTTCTATAGCCATAACCTCTTATTTTTGTGTGTATGTGTATTACACTCACATTATATTAAGTAAACCCACACACACAGCTGTGATGGATCATTTTGAAAGGACACAAAAAGAAGTCTTTTGCTTTTGTGAGGTCGAAAGGTCAAAGTGATTTTCATCATTATTCATATGATGATGTAGCCTAGTTTTACTAAGACGAAAACTGAGCGTTTAACTTCTTCAGGAACATTTTCAGCTGCTTTTCTTGCAGTTACAAAATAAAGTTCCGCAACACTGAACATCACACAACAAACATCAGCAGTGCTTCTTTGCAGCTTACAGTGATTTTTGCAAAGCGTTCAGTTCAGTTGATCGGGCTGCTCTCTGGGCTATTCTGACTGTTCTCAAGATTCCCTAGAAGTTGCTGAATATCATAGCCAGCCTATACAGCAATACAGACTTGACTAATCAGATGTGGCGACAGCAGGTAGCTATGGAAACAATACAGTGCACCTGACCTCCAGGATCAATGATTAATGCATCTTCAAAATAGTTGGAGATTAATTTAATGGTCAAATTATAATTAACTGTTGTAGCTCTCATGTCATCAGCTTTTTTTTCCAACAGCTGGTGATTTTTAAAAGAATGTTGAAGTGTAAGTTATCTTTATTGAAACATGTATCTGCAGCATCTTCATCATATTTTCACACAGCTACAGTGGAAGTAATCCTGTCTGTCCATGTTCTTGATTCTTGAGCTCCATCCTGCATCATCTAAATACTGCCGTTCCCATAATTTATTTGCACCCTTTTTGTTTGTGTGTTTGTTTGTTTGTTTGTTTTTGTTCTGCAGCTATCCCCTCATCAGATGCTAAGAACGCCAACCTGTACTTTCTGGATGTGGTTCAGCAGGCAAACTCAATTTTCCACTTATTTGACAAACAGTTCAATGACCATCTCATGCCACTTATAAGGTCAGTAAAGGTCAAAAATTTAATATGTGTCCTGTAACCAGTACGTGTGTGTTTAAATGAAGGGCAAACGTTTTAATTGATAGTATCGTTCTTTCACATGTGCCTTCAGCTCGTCTCCAAAGTTGGCCGAGTGTCTGCACAAGAAGAAGGAGGTGATTGAGCAAATGGAAGTAAAACTGGACACAGGAATTGACAGGTGCGGTTTTTTTTTTTGTTTTGTTTTTTTTTCTGTCCCTGAGAATAAATAATAACTTTAATTGTGCACAAAGAAAAAGACACTTTTTTTTCCGGCCACACAGAACATTAAACTGTATGGTGGGTCAAATGAAGCACATTTTGACAACAGAGCAGAAGAAGACTGATTTCAGGCCCGAGGATGAGAACAACGTCATGATCCAGTACACCACGGTAAGAACTGTAAGGCATCTGTCACAGTTTCCCCTGCAAAACAAAAGATCAGTTTGTTGTTCTTAGATTAAACTCAAGATAATAAACACGTACACAGTCAGCGATTATTCATTTTTTTCCAATTCTTACTTCCCTTCACCTCTCACTGCCGCAGGCCTGCTCCAAGGTATGTTCCTACATCAGTCGACAGGTGGAGCACGTGCGGAAGTCCATGGACGGGAAGAATGTGGACACAGTGCTGACGGAGCTGGGTGTCCGTTTCCACCGGCTCATCCATGAGCACCTACAGCAGTACAGTTACAGCTCAATGGGAGGCATGCTGGCCATCTGCGATGTGGCTGAGTACCGACGATGCGCCAAGGACTTCAAGGTGAGCGGGGCGTGTTTAGGTCCAGGTCACGCTGGTCACAGGCCAGAACCACACTCTTGTGGTTTCTTTTTTCTTCCCTCTGACTATCTGGTGCATTCTCTAATCCTTTAATTTCACCCTCTGAATACACAACACAGGCTGCAGGAGTATGAGTATTTGAATTTATCAAGAAGTGTAGAAGAGAATATCACTCAGATCTTGTATTTTCTAAAGCTTTGGCTCTATTAGGTTTTGCAGAGTTTCTGGTTCAACTTAGGCTGAAACGTTTTACAGTGTTTGTGATAATCAGTTCATTAGTAACTGATTCAGAGATCAAGTTGAGGAGTGTGTGAACCCAGTTGCATGTTCCCACATCCTGAAGAGTATGTGACATTTAGCACCACACCAGTCTCCATCCTCATGTGGTTTCAAAGTGGGTGAATGGTTTTTACAGTGCCTGGAGGTGCCATCCTTGTTGGCAGATATACCTTCTATAGATCCTCACTGACTGAAAGCCAGTTTGTGACCTGAACAAAGGAGGGGGACATCACCTGACTGCTCCTTGTCTGTGCAGACTACAAGTCAAGAACAAATGGGTTTTCAAGACATGTAGTGGAGAGATTGCACACTTTTGGTTGTATGATAGATCTACGAGGTCTGTTAGAAAAGTATCCGACCTTTTTATTTTTTGCAAAAACCATATGGATTTGAATCACGTGTGATTGCATCAGCCAAGCTTGAACCATCGTGCACATGCGTGAGTTTTATCACACTTGTCATTCACCTGTGAGCAGTGGTCCACCCCTCTCGTCGGATTTTTATTGCGAATAAATGTCTGTTACAGGAGTTTTTTTCATGGAAAGAGAAGCGGAGGGATGCGCCACGGAGCCGCTCATGGCGCGGGACAAAACCACCTCCGTGTTGGTCTCACAGGGCGGCTTTGAGATGGCTTTCGGTGGCTTTTCAGTTGTGTGACTATCCGAGAAATTGTGCATGAGCTGGACATGCCAGAACATGTCCTGTGAGGCTTCGTCACGGTGTTGCTTTGCGCCATGCAGCTCCACCGCGACGCACAGAATTCCTCTGCTCCTCTTTCCATGACAAAAACTACTGTAACAGTGGAATGTGCCGTTCATTTCTAAACTGGACGCTGTGTTGATCCGGGACGTCGTCTGACTTCCACAGGAATTGCGGAAGACATGGACATCTGCAGTTTTTCGCCACATTGAGACAGACGTGCGGAGGAATTCTGCGCATCGCATGTCTAGTGGATTTTTATTTTATTTTAGCACTGTTGTCGTGCGTTACCTGTGCTGCTCCACAGCCTGTCTAGTGTCGGATTCCCTGTTTGGGAATCCGCTAGCTTAGCGTAGCTACTAGCTCTTAGCCGTTTTAGCATGGCGGCTTCTCCTGTCTCTCCCGTACTTTTCTGCTCTGGGTGTGAAATGTGTAGTTATTCCTCGGCCTCTTTTAGCAGTAACGGTACTTGTAATAAGTGCAGCTTATTCGTAGCTTTGGAGGCCAGGCTGGGCGAATTGGAGGCTCGGCTCCGCACCGTGGAAAATTCTACAGCTAGCCAGGCCCCTGTAGTTGGTGCGGACCAAGGTAGCTTAGCCGCCGTTAGTTCCCCCCTGGCAGACCCCGTGCAGTCGGGAAGGCAGGCTGACTGGGTGACTGTGAGGAGGAAGCGTAGCCCTAAACAGAAGCCCCGTGTACACCGTCAACCCGTTCACATCTCTAACCGTTTTTCCCCACTCGACGATACACTCGCCGAGGATCAAACTCTGGTTATTGGCGACTCTGTTTTGAGAAATGTGAAGTTAGCGACACCAGCAACCATTGTCAATTGTCTTCCGGGGGCCAGAGCAGGCGACATCGAAGGACATTTGAAATTGCTGGCTAAGGCTAAGCGTAAATTTGGTAAGATTGTAATTCACGTCGGCAGTAATGACACTCGGTTACGCCAATCGGAGGTCACTAAAATTAACATTGAATCGGTGTGTAACTTTGCAAAAACAATGTCGGACTCTGTTGTTTTCTCTGGGCCCCTCCCCAATCAGACCGGGAGTGACATGTTTAGCCGCATGTTCTCCTTGAATTGCTGGCTGTCTGAGTGGTGTCCAAAAAATGAGGTGGGCTTCATTGATAATTGGCAAAGCTTCTGGGGAAAACCTGGTCTTGTTAGGAGAGACGGCATCCATCCCACTTTAGAGGGAGCAGCTCTCATTTCTAGAAATCTGGCCAATTTTTTGGGATCCTCCAAACTGTGACTGTCTAGCGTTGGGACCAGGAGGCAGAGCTGTGGTCTTATACACCTCTCTGCAGCTTCTCTCCCCCTGCCATCCCCTTATTACCCCATCCCCGTAGAGACGGTGCCTGCTCCCAGACCACCAATAACTAGCAAAAATCTATTTAAGCATAAAAATTCAAAAGAAAAAATAATATAGCACCTTCAATTGCACCACAGACTAAAACAGTTAAATGTGGTCTATTAAACATTAGGTCTCTTTCTTCTAAGTCCCTGTTGGTAAATGATATAATAATTGATCAACGTATTGATTTATTCTGCCTAACAGAAACTTGGTTACAGCAGGATGAATATGTTAGTTTAAATGAGTCAACACCCCCGAGTCACACTAACTGTCAGAATGCTCGTAGCACGGGCCGGGGCGGAGGATTAGCAGCAATCTTCCATTCCAGCTTATTAATTAATCAAAAACCTAGACAGAGCTTTAATTCATTTGAAAGCTTGTCTCTTAGTCTTGTCCATCCAAATTGGAAGTCCCAAAAACCAGTTTTATTTGTTATTATCTATCGTCCACCTGGTCGTTACTGTGAGTTTCTCTGTGAATTTTCAGACCTTTTGTCTGACTTAGTGCTTAGCTCAGATAAGATAATTATAGTGGGCGATTTTAACATCCACACAGATGCTGAGAATGACAGCCTCAACACTGCATTTAATCTATTATTAGACTCTATCGGCTTTGCTCAAAAAGTAAATGAGTCCACCCACCACTTTAATCATATGTTAGATCTTGTTCTGACTTATGGTATGGAAATAGAAGACTTAACAGTATTCCCTGAAAACTCCCTTTTGTCTGATCATTTTTTAATAACATTTACATTTACCCTGATGGACTACCCTGCAGTGGGGAATAAGTTTCATTACACTAGAAGTCTTTCAGAAAGCGCTGTAACTAGGTTTAAGGATATGATTCCTTCTTTATGTTCTCTAATGTCATATACCAACACAGAGCAGAGTAGCTACCTAAACTCTGTAAGGGAGTTAGAGTATCTTGTCAATAGTTTTACATCCTCATTGAAGACAACTTTGGATGCTGTAGCTCCTCTGAAAAAGAGAGCTTTAAATCAGAAGTGTCTGACTCCGTGGTATAACTCACAAACTCGTAGCTTAAAGCAGATAACCCGTAAGTTGGAGAGGAAATGGCGTCTCACTAATTTAGAAGATCTTCACTTAGCCTGGAAAAAGAGTTTGTTGCTCTATAAGAAAGCCCTTCGTGAAGCTAGGACATCTTTCTACTCATCACTAATTGAAGAAAATAAGAACAACCCCAGGTTTCTTTTCAGCACTGTAGCCAGGCTGACAAAGAGTCAGAGCTCTATTGAGCTGAGTATTCCATTAACTTTAACTAGTAATGACTTCATGACTTTCTTTGCTAACAAAATTTTGACTATTAGAGAAAAAATTACTCATAACCATCCCAAAGATGTATCGTTATCTTTGGCTGCTTTCAGTGATGCCGGTATTTGGTTAGACTCTTTCTCTCCGATTGTTCTGTCTGAGTTATTTTCATTAGTTACTTCATCCAAACCATCAACATGCTTATTAGACCCCATTCCTGCCAGGCTGCTCAAGGAAGTCCTACCATTATTTAATGCTTCAATCTTAAATATGATCAATCTATCTTTGTTAGTTGGTTATGTACCACAGGCCTTTAAGGTGGCAGTAATTAAACCATTACTTAAAAAGCCATCACTTGACCCAGCTATCTTAGCTAATTATAGGCCAATCTCCAACCTTCCTTTTCTCTCAAAGATTCTTGAGAGGGTAGTTGTAAAACAGCTAACTGATCACCTGCAGAGGAATGGTCTATTTGAAGAGTTTCAGTCAGGTTTTAGAATTCATCATAGTACAGAAACAGCATTAGTGAAGGTTACAAATGATCTTCTTATGGCTTCGGACAGTGGACTTATCTCTGTGCTTGTTCTGTTGGACCTCAGTGCTGCTTTTGATACTGTTGACCATAAAATTTTATTACAGAGATTAGAGCATGTCATAGGTATTAAAGGCATTGCGCTGCAGTGGTTTGAATCATATTTGTCTAATAGATTACAGTTTGTTCATGTAAATGGGGAATCTTCTTCACAGACTAAAGTTAATTATGGAGTTCCACAAGGTTCTGTGCTAGGACCAATTTTATTCACTTTATACATGCTTCCCTTGGGCAGCATTATTAGACGGTATTGCTTAAATTTTCATTGTTACGCAGATGATACCCAGCTTTATCTATCCATGAAGCCAGAGGATACACACCAATTAGCTAAACTGCAGGATTGTCTTACAGACATAAAGACATGGATGACCTCTAATTTCCTGCTTTTAAACTCAGATAAAACTGAAGTTATTGTACTTGGCCCCACAAATCTTAGAAGCATGGTGTCTAACCAGATCGTTACTCTGGATGGCATTTCCCTGATCTCTAGTAATACTGTGAGAAATCTTGGAGTTATTTTTGATCAGGATATGTCATTCAAAGCGCATATTAAACAAATATGTAGGACTGCCTTTTTGCATTTACGCAATATCTCTAAAATCAGAAAGGTCTTGTCTCAGAGTGATGCTGAAAAACTAATTCATGCATTTATTTCCTCTAGGCTGGACTATTGTAATTCATTATTATCAGGTTGTCCTAAAAGTTCCCTAAAAAGCCTTCAGTTGGTTCAGAATGCTGCAGCTAGAGTACTGACGGGGACTAGCAGGAGAGAGTATATCTCACCCGTGTTGGCCTCCCTTCATTGGCTTCCTGTTAATGCTAGAATAGAATTTAAAATTCTTCTTCTTACTTATAAGGTTTTGAATAATCAGGTCCCATCTTATCTTAGGGACCTCGTAGTACCATATTACCCCATTAGAGCGCTTCGCTCTCAGACTGCGGGCTTACTTGTAGTTCCTAGGGTTTGTAAGAGTAGAATGGGAGGCAGAGCCTTCAGCTTTCAGGCTCCTCTCCTGTGGAACCAGCTCCCAATTCAGATCAGGGAGACAGATACCCTCTCTACTTTTAAGATTAGGCTTAAAACTTTCCTTTTCGCTAAGGCTTATAGTTAGGGCTGGATCGGGTGACCCTGGACCATCCCTTGGTTATGTTGCTTTAGACGTAGACTGTGGGGGGGTTCCCATGATGCACTGTTTCTTTCTCTTTTTGCTCCGTATGCATCACTCTGCATTTAATCATTAGTGATCGATCTCTTTTTCCTGGTTCTTTCCCTCAGCCCCAACCAGTCTCAGCAGAAGACTGCCCCTCCCTGAGCCTGGTTCTGCTGGAGGTTTCTTCCTGTTAAAAGGGAGTTTTTCCTTCCCACTGTGGCCAAGTGCTTGCTCATAGGGGGTCGTTTTGACCGTTGGGGTTTTTCATAATTATTGTATGGCCTTGCCTTGCATTGTGGAGCGCCTTGGGGCAACTGTTTGTTGTGATTTGGCGCTATATAAGAAAAAAGTTGATTGATTGATTGATCGCGGTGGAGCCACATGGCGCAAAGCAACGCCGTGACGAAGCCTCACAGGACATGTTCTGGCATGTCCAGCTCATCCACAATTTCTTGGATAGTCACACGACTGAAAAGCCACCGACCGCCGTCTGAAAGCCGTCCTGTGAGACCAACACGGAGGTGCTTTTGTCCCGCGCCATGAGCGGCTCCGTGGCGCATCCCTCCACTTCTCTTTCCATGAAAAAACTCCTGTAACAGTGAAATGTGCTGAAAAAGTCTTGATGTCCACGTCTTCTGCCATTTTTGTGGAAGTCAGACGACGTCCCGGATCAACAAAGCCTTCACGTTGGAAATGATCTGGTTGTTTCAGCGGGGTTTCAGCCTGTCGATCGGTGCTCGCTCTCAGACGCTGTGGGCAGTCTTTAAACCGGCTGGAGCACTCCTTAATCTGTGTAATCCCCATAAAATCGTCCCTGAAAGCCATCTGAATTTTCCGAATGGTGTCCACCTGGAGGTCTCTCACAGTTTCTGGAAAAAATTGATGCAGCAAAGCTCCAAATTGTTCAGACATTTATTCGCAATAAAAATCCGACGAGAGGGGTGGACCAGTGCTCACACAAAGCCTGCTCACAGGCGAATGACGCAACCGACAGGCGTGAAAAAACTCACGCATGCGCACGAAGGTTCAAGCTTGGCTGATGCAATCACACGTGATTCAAATCCATATGGTTTTTGCAAAAAATAAAAAGGTCGGATACTTTTCTAACAGACCTCGTATATCATGATCCAGGGCAGTTTAGTGGGTTGGGAACTGCAACAAACATGCATTTACTTACACCTGGAGGACACCTGTGCTGCATGTTTTCCATGTGTACCTCCTGCAACCGCAGCTGATTAGTCAAGTCTGGTGTTTCCCAGCTCTGGGCTGGTTGGGCACACCTGACTCAGTTAATTATCAGTGGGATGCATGCAGGACAGCAGGGTTAGTGACCCATGCCCTCGACCGTACCTGACCAAAACTAATGGTTTTTGCATCACAGAATAGTTCGTTTCATTATGTCCTTGAAGGACGTAATAAAATCATTGGTGTTTATTTATCTGTTCGCAGGATTACGTCAATACTACTGCACGGATTTTGAAGAAATTTTTACCACAGATAGATATTAGGCCATGGAAGACTCCATTAAATTTTGGAGGTGATCCAGATCTGGATTCTGGATCAGGTTTTCAATTTGTATGCTTCACTTTGTCATATTTTGAGGATTATATCAAAACTACTTAACAGATTTTCACCACACATTGGTGTTAGTGAAATCCTAATCCAGAATCTGGATCAGGATTTCACTTTGTAGAATTTTAAGGATTACGTCAAAACTACTTCACGGATACGACATCACGATGTAAAACCAAGATCAGGAAGATACTGTTTTGTTTCAGCTTGTGACTTAAATATCACATTGCAATATCTTGATCAGTCGGACCATTCTGGATCCGTATGCAGTTATTGCATTGTGTTGTGGAATCTGCATCCAGGTAAAGTCCGGGTCATGATGTGAATCACATATCTGTTATTTTGAGTCCTCATCAATCCTTGGCGGATGTCAGAAATCTCAGATTGTTCTTGTTTTGGCTGATTTTGATCTGATCTATATTGAGGTGAAAGTAAATTTTGACTTGAATCTCTCCCTGCCTCATGATGTCATAAAGACCTCTACAGCCAAACTGTGGAGGTAGCAATCAGATGCAGGCAAAAACAAAGCCCCATCTATCACAAAATGTTCCCCCATCATGTAGCCTGTGTGCATCAGGAACCTGAAAGACGAGTGCATTTTTACAATGTCTCCTTTTCCCACAGGTCCCCCTGGTCTTACAGCTCTTTGACACACTCCACGCCCTTTGTAACCTCCTGGTCGTTGCCCCTGACAACCTCAAGCAGGTGTGTTCAGGAGAACAGCTCACCAATCTGGACCGGAACCTCCTGCACGCTTTCGTCCAGCTAAGAGCCGACTACCGTGCTGCCAGACTGGGCCGACACTTCAGTTAATGAATGATCAAACGCCTTGCTGTCCTCCATCCAAGAACCCTGTCCCTCACACTTGGAGATGATCCCTGCTTCAGAGAATGAATCTGTCCTCAGTAGACGGTATGTCTGGCTCCAGCCTCCCTGAAGTGCGTTGTTGAGGTAAAGGCCGCTGCTCCATTAATGTGGGATGTTTGAATTTTACCCCCTAATTGATTTCTCTGAACTGAAGGCATTAAAATGTCTAATTGCATAAGATTTAGATTTTTTTTTTTTTAAGTACTAATCCATCACCTGTCCACAACATTATCATTAAATGGGCACTTTTTTGTGTGTACGAGTATGTGTTAATATTTGTTTTGTTTTTGATTGTGCCAAAAACTATAAATTCTGCGGATGCACTTGTGCACATGAAAAGACTCTTGGACTGCTGTAAAGGGAGACATCAGGCCCTCCGTCTTACTGTTTAAATGGGAGTGGATTCCCTTCGTGATGAACTGCAGAGGACCCAACGGCCATGGCTCCACCAAGCACGTGACAGGGCTCTGTCTAGTGGAGAGGCATATGACCACCTCGCTAACCTATGACCTCTGACTACAGGAAAGAGGTCAAGAGACCACTACAGACAAGTGCGACGTGAACTATAAACAGGTCTGAGAACCTCTCTGGAGATTTGGGTGGTCCTATTTGGGGTCAGATGACTGTTGCGATGGGTCACTGAGTGTGTCACTGTAATTGCACAAATCAACACTTTGCTCATCCAGCGGCACACACAATCCCGAGCCTAGTCCTGCAGCGTTTCCGGGTCAGGGCACACTGAAAGGATGAATCAAACCGGAGAGGGCTGCTTCACACAGAGCTTATTGGACATTCAGTTAATGTAGTACACACTTAAAAAAAGAAAAGAAAAGATGGCGGATTGTTTCCCTGCCACCTGAAAGTGTGCTGAACAAAGCTGCTCCCACCGCACTGCTGTTGACCTTAATTAGTGACTCAGTAAAATGTGTTTCATTTTATCCCCATCCTTCATAAACACCATCAGTTGTCTCTGTTAATGTCACTTTCAAAGTGAGCCAAACAGTCTTGCTTTCTCTGCGGAGCTCATCAAGTATTCATTGGAATTCTTACCATCAGAGTAAAGTTCTTTCTTAGACTTCAGCAAGTGAGCAGAAGCAGAGGGGATTAGATATCTACAAGCTGATGAATTGTGTGCAGCAGTCATGGACTGCGGAGAGCCGGGGAGATAGAGACGCCTGAGAGCTCAGTTCCAGCTCCGGCTGGTTAGTGTTGTGTAGAAGGTACACATAGTGCTGTGCAAGCTCAAACAACATAATTAATTAGGCTAATATTAATATTATCAATGCCACATAAATTCAATTCTCGCAGCCCTAATCACAACTGGATAGCTTGTAAAAATTATTTTGTTAGGCCCCGATGCAAACAGTGGGTCTTTTCCAAACATTTGAAAACTATTTGTTTTTGCGGCGATTAATGTGCGCAGCACAGGAAGGGGTTGGGGAGCGAGGCCCGGCTGGTGACGATAACCGGTGTGGAGACGGCAGCAGAGGCGCAGGCTCGCCCCTGGGACACCCGGCACAAGCGCATGGAAGAGGGGAGGGGATGTGTTTTTTGGGTGGGTGTTTGAGCAGGTGGAGGGGATTAGTAATACTGTCAACACTGGAGAGCTGGATAAGACTGTCCTCTCATACTCGTCAGTTTGAGCAGCTCTCACGTACACATTCAGACATAAGACGACAGCACATACAGAAACAGGGTCGTCAGGACACAAGGAGACGTGGTTGAGGTTGGACAGTCCAACACTGTTCGTTGCTCCTCGCGCTGAGTCCGTTTCCTCTGTCTTTGACCAGTCAGACTCCATTATCACCCAGTAAGTCTAATATAGGCCCTGAGGCCCATTGGTGTCTGAGTTTATCTGGATTTGTTAGCATGAATCGGATGAGAGTCTACAACTCCCCCTGGGATGGAACGCCAGTCCAACAAAAGTTACTTCCCCTGCCAAAACCACTACACATTTACAGCTGGGTGGACTGGGACAATGCAGATGAAGTCTTTTGTCCAAGGATGTAGGTAGCTCAAGCAGGATTTGAACCCAGGTCTCCAAACTGGCAGACCAGCTTTGTATCCACTGAGTAATGTGCGCTATTATCATGCAGGATCTTCATGAAATTCAGGCATAGGACTAAGGTATTACATGGGAGTGGAGCAGGAAAGTCAGTGGTACAAAGTTGTAGAGCAGTGTGAAGTAGTATGAGTTGTGTGGTATTTGGGCAGAAAAGCGATGAGACTGAGGAGTTTGTGGACTGGGGGCAACACCCTGATGGGTGAGAAATGTTGAAAATGAGGAATTTCACAGCATGGGAAAACAAAATGATAGGGTTCAGGAAAAAAAAAACAATGCCACTAACCAAACAAAGCACTGGTGTGATGAAAGGGAACCTGGGTATCAGCCATCCAGGTTGGAGATATCGATGTATACACAAAAGCGAATGGAGTTGTTTAGTTTTCCAGAAATGTCTCCTCTAACATCTTCAAATCTTCCTTAATGAACCTCTGTCAAAGCTGAATTCAGAAAAGTCTAACAGCATACAGACACTGAGGCCAGTTGGTGATGGTGCTTTTCCTTGGATTATGTAGCGTGAACTGGATGAGCGCCTACGACTCCCCCCGGATGAGATGCCAGTCTTTCACAGGGTACTTCCCCAGCCAAGGCCTATACCCATTTATAGCTGGACTGACTGGGGCAATACAGATGAATAGTTTTGTCCAAAAACCCAGGTAGCATAACCAGGAATCTAAATATTGGTAGCCACACCCCATTTTACCAACCTGGCAACACAGTGGTGCAAGCTATTGGTGCGCTTCCTCCTAAACACAAGATAAATGGTAAATAGACTGCATTTATATAGCGCTTTTCCATCTGCATCAGACGCTCAAAGTGCTTTACAATTATGCCTCACATTCACACAAACACACTCACACACTGATGTCAGGGTGCTGCCATGCAAGGCGCTCACTACACACTGGGAGCAACTTGGGGATTAAGGACCTTGCTCAAGGGCCCTCGGTGATTTTCCGGTCAGGCTGGGTTTTGAACAAGGATCCTCTGGTCTCAACCCCACTGCTTAACCACTAGACTGTCACCTCCCCAAGATCTTGTTTTGAAGGCCACCTGTGATCTATTCTAGTACATCTAGAGTTGCTTGTTTTGACCATTTCCAAGAGACATGGCAACACTTGTAGTGATACAAAGGTTTATAAGGAACTCTTCTTTCTGTAGGAAGGAAGAACCAAAACAAGAACTGGAATTAGACTCTTAGCTTATGTGAAATCTAGTTCCCACTTGTAGTACCGAGTTTGTACCAAGTGGTTGCTGCTGCTTTAACAGAACCTTCAGAAGTGGAGCTGCAGCCACTCTGAGGCAAATGACTCCACATTCAAATTCCAGCTGTAGAAGCCTTTCCACCGTCGACCACACGATGCATTCATTTGTTTACTCATTTACAGGTTTCTCCTTTATCTCAAACAAATCATCAGAGGCAGTTTCCTGTTTGTCCACTCTTTTTTGTGTCCCCCTGCTAGTTGTCCAACATCCCATAAATCCTTGCTCGCAGCACAAACCGTGCCGGCCCTCCCTCTGCCTCCTGGAGCACTGACAATAAAGCATTACAGCAGTCAATCCATGTCAACAGCAGCTTTGCTTAATTCCTGCTAAACACATTTAAACTAAATCTTCACCTAATGATGCATAATGATTTGCTCTTTAGGCTGCTGCCGGCTTGTATCAATTTCAGCCGTTTATTTTAGCAGTCATCAAAAAGATGACTCAGGTGGTGTGGCTGAGACGGTGTTAAGGATCTCCCTGTTGACATTATTCACTGCACAAAAACATAATGCATCG
Organism: Thalassophryne amazonica; assembly: GCF_902500255.1. Lineage (NCBI taxonomy): Eukaryota > Metazoa > Chordata > Actinopteri > Batrachoidiformes > Batrachoididae > Thalassophryne > Thalassophryne amazonica. The sequence goes on from NC_047121.1 coordinate 65,397,980, forward strand.
TCTGGGGTCCAGGCATAGGTGGATTTACTGTTTTAATGTCCTACGGGACTGAATAAGGATGGGAATCGAGAACCAATTCCATTTGAGAAGTGGTTCCAAATTGTTCAGTCCATCAGAATCTTTTTTTTTTGACAATTTTGTGTTATAAAAATTCAGTGCGTAATGTTTGATGTGACTGCAAATCTACAACACCACAAACAGCTGCACTGATACTGAAACCTGCTGTAGGCCTACATTTTTCCCCACAGAAAACTGATCAGTAATCAATAAGGGAATTTATAAATAATCAAAGCAATAAGTGTAATTGATGATGTCATCAATATCTTAGATATTCCCCTCCATAACACTGAATGGTGTCAGAGGATTAACCAAGTCAACATGCAAGCCTGGAAAAAAAAAAATGTCATTTATCCTGAATGCTGACTGGAATGGTTCAAAAGGATTTACAGTAGACTCATCAGTTTTCAGTTTTTCAGGAACTTTCCAAACAATTTCAAAATAAAGGAAATTATTCAACAAGTCAAGATCAAGTTTAGGTTTTTAAACCACAGCAAGTTTTTTTTTTTTTTTAAAGTAGGTAAAGTATCATTCATCAACAGATCAACAATAATGCTGTTCTTGGCTTTTGTTTGTTTCTTTCCTTTTGCTCCTTCTTTTTATTGACTTCTTCGATGAGTCGTTGCTGTGCTCTTAAACGGTATTTTGGAAGGTAGGGCAATTCTTTCTTGTGCCAAGTATTCATCATTTGGAAATAGCAGCTCTCACTGCTGTTATTTGGGATCCAGAACCTTCCCAGACGGATGGTTTTCAATCACCTTCTTCCTAATCTCTTCTGGAATTTCTTAAACCTTGGCATAGTGTGCTACAGAGTGAGACCTTTTAGCCAGCTTCACACTGCTGAAACAGTTCTGTTTAACTGATGTGATAGAAGAGGTGCAGCAGTAATCTTGGGTTGCAACAACTAATTGATAATTTTTTATTTTATTTTTTTTTTACCGTCAATAAATTGCATTGATAATAATGCTGTATTCTGTCCTACTATCAACAACAAGAAATTTTACACAAATTTGTTATATATAGTTGACATATTCTGATCATTTCTTTTATCAAAATAAGGAAGAATGATTTGGAATTTGAATATTTAAATCTTTGTTTGCAGTTTGTTTTTGTTAACATGATAACATGACTGAACAAAAACTACCAGGATTAATTTGATGAATGTTTGTGTACAGTGGAGCATATACCAGAAAAGCAACTGGTTCTAGGGGCAGAGCCAAAATATTTTTTTCGTTTGACATTTTTTTTTAAATCTCTATGGGTCTATGGGTCTATTTTAAAATATTAGAAGTGTATATATAGTGATTTTATATTAGACATATTCTCATTTTCTTTTCCCAGTTAATTGATCATTCTAAAATAATTTATTGATTAATAGTAGTTTTTTTTCCCCCATATTGGTGTTGTTTGGTGAACTTGTGTGGGTTCAGTAACGGTGGGGGGGGCACATACTGTTTCCACACAGGTTCGGTTAGTATTGTCCAATGTTTTGCTTCTGTAAATTAAATTAACATTTAAAAATTTAAAAAGAAAAAAAAATCCATACCTGCCAGGCTCTCTGATGTGATGCAGATGTTGCCCCGGCGTTGACCTTCTGCCCATATAATTCTGGGGCCAAAATGGCACAGGTGCCTGATACCACCTTCAGTCGTGGGCAGCTGGGAGCTGCACTGTGCAGGAAGTGAACAGTGCCAACGTTCTTGCTCTGCTCACTTTTCTCATGATCAATGTCTCATGTTATCTCTCTCAGTCCTTCCTGTCAAATGCGTCTATGATGCCGCTGAACCACTGCCCTGTCCCTCTCCAGCGTACACCTTCTTTCTTATGAAAACACTATTAATTCTCTGCTGGAGTGTTTTCCGGTGCTATTTCCTGGCTCCGTGCCGGCGCCTGGCACTGTCTTGGCCCGGTTTGTGTGGTTGACTGCTCCACAGGAACAGACTGGCACTCTAGCTGAGGGCTCTGGGGTCTGCACACACAATCCACTAAATATGTCTCTGTGTGACGAGCTGCACTGCTTCAACATATGATGGAGGATTTCTGATGCACACTATTATTGAGTACATTTCGTGAGCTGTAATTATGCTATGCTACGCAATACTTGCTCTTATTGTGTATTATTACCTCAGCGAGGCAAGTTTGGCAGCACGATTATTCAAAATGTAATGAGGGCTTTCTTGAAATTGGTGAAAAGATTATGTCAAAGGTAGGAACAAATTTGGGGAAACAAGGAAAAAACACAAAAGCTTGGACAAGCAAAAGAAAAATAGGGCAAGTTACAGACAATTTCAACGAAACTGAAAACAATGACATTAAAGAAGCTGAAATGGATGTGATGGGTTCATGGGATATTACAAAGACAACTTGCTTTTTTTGATTGATATGGTGCTTCAAAGTTACCCACAGTCTCGTGGTTTCTTCCTGATTATGTGCTCTTTTAATTTGGTGAGTTATAAGATGAAAGCATGTATTGTTTTTGAGTTACTGAGTACACAAGCTGGCTTTGCTTACAAGCGCAACACTTAAAAAAACAAGTCCATATTCAATTGCTTCATTTGGTGATATTAACATAAGTCACATTTGTCCAGAATAACAATTTGGCAAAAATATCTCTGAAGTTCATTTGGATCAACCTAATTAATTTCACTAAGTTGGTCCAACAATTATTTATTTACTTATTTATTTTCCCACTTCTGATCTGGCATAAATGCTTTTACATAAACAGGTGGAGCCAAATTTTTTAACATTTATTTTCATTAAGACGTTTGCAAGAATAAATATTGAGAGAGCCCAAGTGGTTGGTTCGGTAATAGTTATCATTACTTTTCAGGGTAGATCTGCACAAAGCAAGTCAAACTTGCATTAATATGAATTTTATTTACGAAATGGAGTGTTTACTAGAATCAGATTGGACAAAACCTGCTAAAAAAAAAAAAAATAGAATCTTGCCTGAAATAGATATTAGTTCATTCTGAAGTGGATCTGCATTGATGGGCAGAGTGGAAAAATGTGAACATATTTATTTTAATTATGACAAAGGGTGATTAATGAAACCAGTCATTACAGAACCAGAAGAAAATGTTGGGTCTAATCTGAAATAGATGTTATTACATCAGAGTAAATCTACATAAAATGTTGATATTTTAATTATGAAATATATATGTTAATCAAACCATTTTTTAGAAAACATATGCACAAAAGGGCAGAATCAAAATATTTAAATATTAATTGTATTTAATGTTACAGAATAGTGCTTATATTTGAAAAATGATCTGCAAGAATGGTCGGCCAAAATATGTATTTCTGGTGAAGCATGCAGCTGATGAGGTTATATGCATTCTAATAATTATACTCCTAGTTCTAATCCTACTTCTTAATCTTATTATGAATAATGGTAATATCAGAACTGCATTCGTTGCTGTTGCACTAGTCTTATTATTGCAACATAATGCACATGCATGCATAAATTCCTATAACACGTCCTGCGTGCTGATGTGCTGCATGCACGCACATTACATATTAAAAGCACACAGTCCGAGTGAAAAGAACAAATTGATTCTGATGGTTAAGAGAATCAGTGCTAAACACATTGGCTCACGGGGCAAACAAACATCTGTTACGTGTGTAGGGCCTTTGGCCTTCTAACCCACTGATGTCGAACCAAGCGTGCACGCATGCCAGAGAAACAAACGAGGTCTCTCTCTCCTCCGCTGAAGATGAAACACCGCATCACCAAAGCATGTGCGTTTGTCTAATCAAGCTTTGGCCTCGGGGTATGCTGAACGTAAATGAACAGGCTGCTGTGTGCCAGCCTCTATTTCTGCTCAGGCTGTTTGATGATGAAATGGTGTGGTGGGCATCAGACAGAAGGGGGCACTAGTGCTCCAGTGTTGCTGTCCTCCCCTGTGGAGGCTTCTCTTCCTCTCAGCTCCTCACAATGGGGATCTGCCTGAGGGGGGAAATGTTGCTTTTTTAGGTCTGTGAGCCCATATCCCTTAATCCCCAGCCATGATTGACAATCATGATTTAGGGTATATGGTGTCCCATTCTAATCCACGAGCAATGATTTCATTTGCATACCTTCCGTACGTGGCCTCATTTTGGAGGAAAACGGTTGCCTTTGTAAGTGATACAGAAAAGGGAGAGAAAGCAGAAGAGAGTGCAAGATAGAGAATAAGAAGGAGAAAGAAATGTTTTTTTTTTCTCGCGCTTTTTATTTATTTATTTAATTTTTTGCTTGCAGGAGGGTGTTGGCAGTCTGTGCCACTCCTGCAGCACGCGCGCACGTGCAAATGCAAACTCTCACATGCAAAGATTCACAAAGACGCAGAGACGCTCCCTCACACGACGCAGAACTCAATTGGTGTGTTTGCTCATTTTATAACCAAGTCGGGCTTAATTATAATCATGGGAGTTTGGGAGTTGCCGTATAATCTCTAGAAGGTATTAAGAATTACCCAGAGCACACCACAGCAAAAATAAACAAATACGTACAATTATGTCCCAGTCATAAGACCCAAGGGAGCACAAATCAAATAATGCTCAGTGTTTGCCCACAGAGGCCATTCATCCTCGCTTTTATCTACTGCAGAGCACCAGACGAATGCTGGAGGTCATTAAGGTCATGTACAAGGTTAAGGCAAAACTGTAGAAGGTAAAAAAAAAAGGATGAATTTTATCTGAGATGAAAGTTATGGTAGTATATATTAAATGTGATGCAAAAGTTGTTGCATGTGAAAGAATTGTAGGATTTTTATGTATTTTAATAACAGTTTTTCATCATTAGATTAACAGAAACTCAAATGTGAAATGTATGTTTTCATATTTACACCTGTGTAGATTTTTCTTTTGTGGAAATGAGAATGTGTGTGTATATATATATATATATATATATATATATATATATATATATATATATATATATATATATATATATATATATATATATATATATATATATATATATACAACCCCTGGCAAAAATTATGGAATCACCGGCCTCAGAGGATGTTCCTTCAGTTGTTTAATTTTGTAGAAAAAAAGCAGATCACAGACATGACACAAAACTAAAGTCATTTCAAATGGCAACTTTCTGGCTTTAAGAAACACTATAAGAAATCAAGAAAAAAAGATTGTGGCAGTCAGTAACGGTTACTTTTTTAGACCAAGCAGAGGAAAAAAATATGGAATCACTCAATTCTGAGGAAAAAATTATGGAATCACCCTGTAAATTTTCATCCCCCAAATTAACACCTGCATCAAATCACATCTGCTCATTGACATTGACCCTATGCCATGACATTGACCCTATGTGTCTTTTTGCAAGGAATGTTTTTGCAGTTTTTGCTCTATGGCAAGATGCATTATCATCTTGAAAAATGATTTCATCATCCCCAAACATCCTTTCAATTGTCCAAAATATCAACATAAACTTGTGCATTTATTGATGATGTAATGACAGCCATCTCCCCAGTGCCTTTACCTGACATGCAGCCCCATATCATCAATGACTGTGGAAATTTACATGTTCTCTCCAGGCAGTCATCTTTATAAATCTCATTGGAAAGGCACCAAACAAAAGTTCCAGCATCATCACTTTGCCCAATGCAGATTCGAGATTCATCACTGAATATGACTTTCATCCAGTCATCCACAGTCCACAATTGCTTTTCCTTAGCCCATTGTAACCTTGTTTTTTTCTGTTTAGGTGTTAATGATGGCTTTCGTTTAGCTTTTCTGTATGTAAATCCCATTTCCTTTAGGCGGTTTCTTACAGTTCTGTCACAGACGTTGACTCCAGTTTCCTCCCATTCGTTCCTCATTTGTTTTGTTGTACATTTTTCGATTTTTGAGACATATTGCTTTAAGTTTTCTGTCTTGACGCTTTGATGTCTTCCTTGGTCTACCAGAATGTTTGCCTTTAACAACCTTCCCATGTTGTTTGTATTTGGTCCAGAGTTTAGACATAGCTGACTGTGAACAACCAACATCTTTTGCAACATTGCGTGATGATTTACTCTCTTTTAAGAGTTTGATAATCCTCTGCTTTGTTTCAATTGACATCTCTCGTGTTGGAGCCATGATTCATGTCAGTCCACTTGGTGCAACAGCTCTCCAAAGTGTGTTCACTCCTTTTTAGATGCAGACTAATGAGCAGATCTGATATGATACAGGTGTTAGTTTTGGGGATGAAAATTTACAGGGTGATTCCATAATTTTTTC
>NC_047121.1:66831758-66980262 GCF_902500255.1 Thalassophryne amazonica
AGATTGTAGTATGGACCCAAAGTTTCCAAGACAAAATTTAACATTTTGACAGAAACTGATCATAAAAGTTTGTTTTGACTTTTAACAACAATGAAATCACCCCTCACTGTATCTTAATTAACCACTGATGTTTGAGAGCAGTTTTTCAGATTGTAGTATGGACCCAAAGTTTCCAAGACAAAATTTAACATTTTGACAGAAACTGATCATAAAAGTTTGTTTTGACTTTTAACAACAATGAAATCACCCCTCACTGTATCTTGGCAACCACTGATGTTTGAGAGCAGTTTTTTTAAAAGTATTAATTAAAGTATGGACTCCAAGTTTCTAATAGACCAAACTGAATTTTGTCTAAATGGTCATGAACATTTATTTTGACTTTTGACCCCAATGAAATCACCCCACCCCCCACCCTCCTTTGTTTTCGGAACTACTGTTGTTTGAGAGCAGATTTTTGGGTTAAATTATGGACCCCAAGTTTTTAATCAAAACTGAGTATTTTTACTGAAATTGATCATAAACATTTATTTTGGTCTTAGACCCCAATGAAATCATATATCTTCAAAATAGTTTTTGCTTATTAATTACTTTTAAAAAGTTAGAACTACAGTGCATCTGAAAAATATTCACAGCACTTTACTTTTTCCACATTTTGTTATGTTACAGCCTTTTTTTCTTACACCTATCTTGAATATGATGCCACAAGCTTGGTGCACCTGTCTTTGGGCAGTTTTGTCCATTCGTCTTTGCAGCACCTCTCAAGCTCCATCAGGTTGGACGGGGAGCGTCGGTGCACAGCCATTTTCAGATCTCTCCAGAGATGTTCAATCAGATTCAGGTCTGGGCTCTGGTTGGGCTACTCAAGGACATTCACAGAGTTGTCCCAAGGCCACTCCTTCGATATCTTGACTGTGTGCTTAGGGTCACTGTCCTGCTAAAAGATGAACTGTCACCCCAGTCTGAGGTCAAGAGCGCTCTGGAGCAGGTTTTCATCCATGATGTCTCTGTACATTGCTGCATTCATTATTCCCTCAGTCCTGACTAGTCTCCCAGTTCCTGCTGCTGAAAAACATACCCATCCCCACAGCATGATGCTGCCACCACCATGCTTCACTGCAGGGATGGTGCCTGGTTTCCTCCAAACATGACACCTGGCATTCACATCACAGAGTTCAGTCTTTGTCTCATCATACCAGAGAATTTTGTTTTTCCTGGTCTGAAAGTCCTTCAGGTGCCTTTGGCAAACTCCAGGTGGGCTGCCATGTGCCTTTTTTCTAAGAAGTGGCTTCCGCCTGGCCACCATACAGGCCTGATTGGTGGATTTCTGCAGAGATGGTTGTCCATCTGGAAAGTTCTCCTCTCTCCACAGAGGAATGCTGGAGCTCTGACAGAGTGTTCTTGGTCACCTCCCTGATTAAGGCCCTTCTCCTCCAATCACTCAGTTTAGACGGGTGGCCAGCTCTAGGAAGAGTCCTGATGGATCCGAAGTTCTTCCATTTAGAGATGATGGAGGCCACTGTGCACAGTGTGTGTCTTTACAGTTCATGTCCAATCAACTGAATTTACCCCAGATGGACTGCAAATAAGCTGTAGAAACATCTCAAGGATGATCAGTGGAAACAAGATGCACATGAACTCAATTTTGAGCTTCATAACAAAGGCTGTGAATACTTATGTACCTGTGATTTCTTAATTTTTTATTTTTAATAAATTTGCAGAAATCTAAAAAAAAACTCTTTCAAATTGTCATTATGGGGTATTGTGTGTGGAATTTTGAGGGGAAAATGTATAAGGCTGTAACATAGTAAAATGTGGAAAAAGTGGAGCGCTGTGAATACTTTCCTGATGCACCATAAATGTAGAACAGGCAAGTGGATAAGGCACTGACCCGCCAATAGGTAGACCTGGGTTTGAATCCCACTTATGCTACGTGCTTGTGTCCTTGGACAAAACACTTAACCTGCGTTGTGTCAGTCCACCCATCTGAAGAGGGTTTCCAGGCTTAGCTGAAGTAACCTGCACTGCACTGGCGTCCCGTATTGGGGTAGTCGTAGTCATAGATTCTCATCCGCTTTACACTATGAAACCAGGAGATAACCACCAGCACCAACGGGCCTCAGAGCCTGAGATAAACTCAACAGAATGTAAAGAATCACAACTGAATACCCATCATTCAACTTTTGTTGACATACTGAGGCAGCTTACAATCTTGTCGTCGGTGCACTGTAGTGTAGATTTCCCTGCTGTGTATTTAATTCTGTCTAAAAGAATTATTTGAGTTACCAGAAATGGTTGAAAGAAACCAGTTTCCTCACACTGTTTGAGTTAACTCATCAGATTTTGCAGTACAGAATGCAACATTTACCATATTATCCTTTCAACATTATAGGAATTTAAAATCAACACAGAAGTGATCAGGCTGTGTTATTAAGCAGCATCATCGATTGAGCTAAGAAAACAGACTGTATCTCAGAGAGTTTCACTGCCCATTTCTCATATAGAAAACATCATTAATTTGAACAATGAACACAGACACAGACGCGCACACGCATATATTGAATTATATTCCCACACAGACATATATAGATATATATATGTGCATATATACACATACAAACAACACATCACAATAACAGACACGTACAACACATAAAACACATGTAGAAATGCACTGGTACACACTTATGACGTACATTGACTGTCAATCCCTGCACTGTCACAATGCAATTCAAAGCACAAACAGATGTACTTAATTCAGATCATGTAATTCATATTAAATATGATTTCTGCTTATAAAGTCAGTCAGTTTGACAAGTCTCTTGTGGTGCATTTATAATTTTTTGGCTTTTTTTCTACACTTGATGCATGTGACCTACGTCGATCTTACTACAGTGCACGAATTAGCATCTGCCTCCTTTCCTAGTTTACTGCTCCTATAATTCCTGCCATCTCTCTCTCTCTCTGTCTTTGCATTTTCTATTCTTGCCTCTTTCTGCACAGCAGGCTGCACAGGGAGCAGGTGTAGGGGTAATCCCGAACTCCCCGCTGAAGCAAACGAACAGTGTTCACTATGGGTGGAATGATTTGTTCTGCAGAACAGGAAACAATGCTGAAGAAAAAAACGGCAAGCAACTCTTATGAGGGTTGTTATGGTGAGTGATTCCTTTTGCACTCAGATGGCGCGAGACCCTCAGAGACAAAATTGTCACTTGAGTTAATGCAGATTGTACACCATTGCAGCTTCCGTCATGTTATATTGCCAAAGATACAGGAGAAGGTGAGCTTAAAACAGCACAGCGGCTTGCTGGTAGTTGACATCCCTTCACCAAAGTGTGAAGCAACCAGCGGACGCTGAAGAATAAACTGTAGAATTGAGGCCAGCTGCCAATCTCAAATAGATTGCGCCCAAAGGTAGTAACAAAAATAAAAGTGGGGCATCACATCACAGCCTACAGTAATCTCTAATAAATTCAGACAGTTCTATGGGCAGTAGAATCAAACCTACCATATCACACTCACAGTGCAGTCACAAGTATTTGCCACCTTAGTTTTCTATTTTTGTCTATATCTGATTTCAAAGACTAGCAAATGTACCCTTCTTCACCCTGTTGAAGAGTCGTTACCAAATTAGAAGCATTTTTGTAAGAAAAAATAAGAAAAATAAATTAATATTAATAATAATTAAGCACACCGCTGGAATCAGTGCATCAACGTGGTGGTTTTAGGTTAGAAATAAACTACAGTACTCACACTTTGCTCTTGTTCAGTCTTTTCAAATTGCTGTATGATTGTGCAAAAACCATTAAACTTGTGCTGTTTCCTAATATTCTTAAGATATTTCTTGTACATTTTGATTGTTTTATTTTCATTTTATTGTTTCACGTTCTGTAATGCAATGATTCCACACACTCCAATACAGTAGGTGGCAGCATGCACCTCTAAAGTTGATTTGCAATCCAGTTTGCAATTAGCACAATAGTTCATGTATCTTGAAAATGTCATCTTTGAGAAGACAGTAGCATCACATAGCACAAGGCTAATGACTGTGTTGAATGTTTGTCTGTCCAAAGTAAAGGTCAAACAATGTCAATGTCCATTGGATTCTATGGCATTAGTGACATACATTATTCTGTAACATGATAACTAAGTACGACACATGGTACAAACTATTGCTTTTTAAAACCGTATTCAATCAACTAATAATTTGCATCACTTTTTACCAAAATTGGAGCAACTTTAACTTTGGCCCCATGTACAAACTGAAATTAATCTTTGTCACTGTTTTTGCTGTTTTTACCCTATAACATCATAACATTCAGTCAAAGATAGTCCAAACTATACCTTTTTGGAATCTTTATGATCAGATGAATAATGTGATATACTTTTCAATATGATTTGAGCTGTTGTACATTTTGACCCCTGTGTAATTCTTCATTAACCCTACTTGGCCACCTTTTGAAAATTCTAGTGGATAGTCCGCTTTTTCAAAAGAGTAATGTCTAAGGAGTATTTATGCCGAATTTGGTGCTTGTACCACCATTTCACCATCCTGCACTACTACAAAATATAATGATAACTGGGTCCAGCAAGACCAGGGGTCACCAACCCTGCTCCTAGAGGTCACTTGCCCTGCATGCTGTTCATGTATCCATGCTGCAACCACAGCTGATTAGTCACGTCCCTGAATTGGGAGTGGGAATTCCCACTCCTAAACGACCAATAGGAGAGCAGCGCTCACGCCACATCAAAGTGAGGCTGACGTCAGCGTCTCAGCCACCAACCAATCACAGGCTATTTTGAGTCCTCGTCAACCCTTGGTGGACGTCAGAAATCTCCGATTACTCTTGTTTACCTGTGCTGTCTTTGGTTTATGGTCAATTTTGCAGAGATATCTGAAACCATTTAAAATTAAAGTGAAGACCTTTGTCAAAGCCAGTTGTCCAGTTACTTTACAGTTGTTTAATGTATGTTCCCCACCCCCACAACCCATCTGAAAAGTTATTTTGCTCCACTCAATCCAAACCGTCATCCAGATCCACACACAATCCTACACATTTAGAAATTAGGTGCATAAAGCACAAGTTTCTTCACAACACAATATTAGAGCAATTATTTGGTCAACGATATGATATTTGCTGATATCACAAAGTCTGCCACAATTTGATTCAATGTAAGGCGTCCATTACCCGATTGGTGTTAGTCTGGTACCACAGTTCAAATGTTTAGGAAAGAAGTGTGTATGCAAATTTCAAAATAAAAGTACAATGATATGGATTGATGTTTTTGCTTTGCCTTGATTAATATCGGGTCACTGTTGTAGTGCTACACCACTATTTGAGATATTATCACGACTAATATGCCTGATTTAGTTGCTTCCTGAGTGATTAATGAAAATGAAATCCCCCAATAGTTTATATGCTCTGTGCATCCACTAATATTTATGAAGATCTTGCAGGATCAAACTATGCACGGCCAAAAATATTACCTCCTTGGTGGAGATGATGAGATATGTATACACAAGAAAGTATTCATGAGGTGGCAAATACGTTTTTCACACCACTGTGCTGACACCTTATCACTGCATAGCCTGTTGATATGGAATGTAGCTCCAGATGGGGAAAAAAGGTTTAAAAAACATAATACATAGCCAAATAAAATGTGTCCAAAATGGCTCCCTGCTCAGATCAGTGGTGAAGGAGGACATAATGTGCTGCTCCTTCCTCTGGCTTTCATGGGAGCAGGTTAACCCTGCGACTGCAGAGCCGGAGGAGCTACCCTCCGCTGACTCCTCTGGGAAGGACACTAAGGGCTGCCCCAGAGAAGTGTTCATCTAGCAGACGGCCACTGAATCAATAAATACCCCTGAGCTGTCTCTCTGCTGCTGGTGCACAACGCCATACCTCCGAAAGGATGTCTGCTTCACTCATCGGCTTGTCTGCATGCAAAATCAAGGCAGGCTAATGCAGAGGAAGAGGCTAGATCTCGAGTCTAGATGTTCAGTGGTGTCACTGGCATCCCTTTCAGAAAATGTGTCTCTGCAAACTACAGTTCCTGCATCTCTTGTAAAGCTAAAATATCAAACATTCTAGAGTCTGTTACATCACCTGTTGGCTCCAGAGCAGGGTACTTACCTGAGCAGGGTTTGGGAAAAGTATTTCAATGTGTTTGCAATGTCTGTTCCGGAGGGCACAGGGTAAATATTGTGTTGCACACGGTTGTGATACTCTTGCAAGTATCGTATCTTAGAAGCAACTAGACAGAATAAAGAGCAGAGTAACATCCAAATCAACAACTATAGTAAGACTAGATTGAAAAGGAACAAAAAAAAAGTTAAGTCTTCTTCAATCTGAGAACAAAAACAAAACACAAAAAAACAAGGCAAATTGCCTCTGTTGTTGCTCGGCTATGAACCCTGACACTCAACAAACAATACCACAGTTATCAATCCTGCGTTTCCATGGTGACACTTCAGTATTACAGTTAGGTCACTTCCAGCCCTAGAGGAGGTGATAACCTATTGTTTACAGAAAAGCTCAGGAACAAAAGGTTGCCAGTTCAAAATCAAAAGAGAAACTGGAAAATCCAGAAAAATGACTTCTTAAAACAGCATTTGAGCTGCAGCAAAACCACCCATTCTGCTTTATAAGGATCTGTAATTAGTTACTTTTGCCTCATTGGGGTTACAGTCATTCAGACTGGGTCAGGGCTGACCCAGTTTTCTTGTGGTGCTACTTTGGGCAGCAGTATTTAGCTTCCTTACTGACCTGTAAATGAAAAACCCCCAGAATAAAAAAATAACAGCTGCAGGCTCTGAACACATGCCTCCTCATGTATGCAAATTTAAAGCCTGCACTTTAATTGTGAATCATTTTGAAGGTCAAATTCCTTGGTGAAGCGTATCATTTTTAAAATACAAAGCAACAACATGCATGAAAACACAGTAAATTTTGCAGTGTTAAATTAACACTGCAGTGATTCCATATGGTCCCTTTCAAAATAAGGCAAAGTCGACACTCACCGGCCACTTTATTAGGTGCACTCGTTCAATTGCTTGTTTACACAAATAGCTAATCAGCCAATCGCATGGCAGCAGCTCAATACATTTAGGGATCTTGACGTGGTAAAGACGACTTGTTGAAGTTCAAACCGAGCATCAGAATGGGGAACAGAGGGGATTTTAGTGACTTTGAACGAGGCATGGTTGTTGGTGCCACACTCAAAAAACTGACTCACTGGATTGGATTCCATCTAATAAATAGAGTAGTGTTCAGAATAATAGTAGTGCTATGTGACTAAAAAGATTAATCCAGGTTTTGAGTATATTTCTTATTGTTACATGGGAAACAAGGTACCAGTAGATTCAGTAGATTCTCACAAATCCAACAAAACCAAGCATTCATGATATGCACACTCTTAAGGCTATGAAATTGGGCTATTAGTAAAAAAAAGTAGAAAAGGGGGTGTTCACAATAATAGCAGCATCTGCTGTTGACGCTACAAACTCAAAACTATTATGTTCAAACTGCTTTTTTAGCAATCCTGTGAATCATTAAACTAGTATTCAGTTGTATAACCACAGTTTTTCATGATTTCTTCACATCTGCGAGGCATTAATTTTGTTGGTTTGGAACCAAGAATTTGCTGGTTTACTAGTGTGCTTGGGGTCATTGTCTTGTTGAAACACCCATTTCAAGGGCATGTCCTCTTCAGCATAAGGCAACATGACCTCTTCAAGTATTTTGACATATCCAAACTGATCCATGATACCTGGTATGTGATATATAGGCCCAACACCATAGTAGGAGAAACATGCCCATATCATGATGCTTGCACCACCATGCTTCACTGTCTTCACTGTGAACTGTGGCTTGAATTCAGAGTTTGGGGGTCGTCTCACAAACTGTCTGTAGCCCTTGGACCCAAAAAGAACAATTTTACTCTCATCAGTCCACAAAATATTCCTCCATTTCTCTTTAGTCCAGTTGATGTGTTCTTTGGCAAATTGTAACCTCTTCTGCACGTCTTTTATTTAAAGGGGGACTTTGCGGGGGATTCTTGCAAATAAATTAGCTTCACACAGGCGTCTTCTAACTGTCACAGCACTTACAGGTAACTCCAGACTGTCTTTGATCATCCTGGAGCTGATCAATGGGTGAGCCTTTGCCATTCTGGTTATTCTTCTATCCATTTTGATGGTTTTCCATTTTCTTCTACGTGTCTCTGGTTTTTTTTGTCCATTTTAAAGCATTGGAGATCATTGTAGATGAACAGCCTATAATTTTTTGCACCTACGTATACGTTTTCCCCTCTCCAATCAACTTTTTAATCAAACTACGCTGTTCTTCTGAACAATGTCTTGAACGTCCCATTTTCCTCAGGCTTTCAAAGAGAAAAGCATGTTCAACAGGTGCTGGCTTCATCCTTAAGTAGGGGACACCTGATTCACACCTGTTTATTCCACAAAATTGACAAACTCACTGACCAAATGCCACACTACTATTATTGTGAACACCCCCTTTTCTACTTTTTTACTAACAGCCCAATTTCATAGCCTTAAGAGTGTGCATATCATGAATGCTTGGTCTTGTTGGATTTGTGAGAATCTACTGAATCTACTGGTACCTTGTTTCCCATGTAACAATAAGAAATATACTCAAAATCTGGATTCATCTTTTTAGTCATATAGTGCTACTATTATTCTGAACACTACTGTATATGTAGTCCCAACTCAGTTAAATTACATTATCTTACATGGATGTGTTTTATTTGAGTTGGGGCTACATATATTTATTACATGGAAATCCTGCACATAATTGAATTGAGTTCATCCAAAGGGCCTTTTTGTTGTTGTTGTTGTTTTTTTGAGTGCAGATGAGCTGGTCTGAGTATTTCAGGAACTGCTGATCTACACTCAAAAAATGGCTCTTTGGATGAACTCAGTTCCATTATGTGCAGGATTTCCATCTAATAATATATGTAGCCCCAAGTCAAATAAAATACATCAATGCAAGATAATGTATTTTAATTTAGTTGGGACTACATATATTTATTAGATAGAATCCAATCCAATGAGTCAGTTTTTTTAGTGTATTACACAAACAAATAAGTCATTGGATGAACTCGGTTCAATTATCTGCAGGATTTCCATCTAATAATATATGTAGCCCCAACTCAAATAAAACACATCAATGCAAGATAATGTAATTTAATTTAGTTGGTATTACATATATTTGTTAGATGGAATCCAATCCAATAAGTCAGTTTTTTTCAGTGTATCACACAAACAAATAACTCATTGGATGAACTCAATTATGGGCAGGATTTCCATGTAATAAATATATGTAGTCCCAACTAAATTAAATAAAATTATCTTGCATGGATGCACTTTATTTCAGTTGGGGCAACATACAGTATATTTATTAGACGGAAATCCTGCTCATAACTGAATTGAGTTCATCCAATGCATCAGTTTGTTGAGTGTACTAGGATTTTCATGCACAACCATCTTTAGGGTTTAAAGAGAATGAATAGTCCAAAAAAGAGATGCCCAGTGAGCGGCAGTTATTTGATTTTTAGAGGTCAAAAGAGAATGGGCAGACTGGTTGAATTGCCGACTGTTTGCTGTTATCATGTCAATATGGACTAACATCTCTGAGGAATGTTTCCAACACCTTGTTCAATCGATGCCATGAAGAATTAAAGCAGTTCTGGAGACAAAAGGGGGTCCAACCAGGTACTAGCAAATGTACCTAATAAAGTAGTCAGTGAGTGTATATAACAGGCTAATTTAATTATAGTGCTAAATCAACTCCAGATTGTTAAAATAAACATCATTTTGAAGAGAATTACATATATACACTCACAGCAGTGTTATTTTAACACTGCAAATTTTGCAACAGTATAATAGTGTGTTTGTGATCTCTTTGGTCATGTTAGTATGATGAATTTATCTAACCACTTATCAACATCCCAGCTGTTGTGGAACATCTGTTTGAACAGTGGGCTACACTGGTGGGATCACGTAAAGTGAAACAGCTAAAACCCTTGGTGCTATTTTTGTTTAAATGCTATTTCATCTGCACATCAAAACAGTGGCAAGAAAAAGGATGTGAACCTTTGAGCTGTTACAATTATTAACTTTGAAAGGACATCAAAATAATAATAATGTCAAAAAAATGTCAAAATCTAAATTTTTATACATTAATACTGGGAGGTCAAAGATCTACCTGCCAAAAAAAAAAAATCATGCATTTCTGACATTTATAAATGCCTCTTTGGCAGCATGGTGGATTAGTGGTTAGCAGTTGCCTCATGCCAAGAAGGTTGTGGGTTTGATTCCCACCTGGGCGTTTCTGTGTGCAGTTTGCATGTTCTCCCCGTGTTTGTGTGGGCTCCCTCCGGGTGCTCCGGCCTCCTCCCACTTCTAAAGATGTTCAGGTTAGGTGAACTGGAGACGTTAAAGTTGGACTGTAGATGTGAGTGAGAGTGTGGTTGTGTTTATCTGTCTATATGTGAACCTGTGATAGACTGGCATCCTGTCTAGGGTGTACCCCGCCTCTCGCCCTACGGCTGCTGGGATTGGCTCCACCCCCACCCTATGACCCTTAATTGGAGTAAGCGGGTATAGAAAATGAATGGGTCCATCTTCTGACTTGTCTAAAGTAAACTGGCTGTAACAGTGATAACTTTTGTTAACAATAATCCTTATATTTAGTGTGTTCCATTACTTATAGCCTGTGAAAATGGAGGGATATTGTATAAAAAGTAACGCGATCCCTCACTTATTTTCAACCGATTAC
Source organism: Thalassophryne amazonica (assembly GCF_902500255.1). Classification (NCBI taxonomy): domain Eukaryota; kingdom Metazoa; phylum Chordata; class Actinopteri; order Batrachoidiformes; family Batrachoididae; genus Thalassophryne; species Thalassophryne amazonica. The sequence goes on from NC_047121.1 coordinate 66,842,558, forward strand.
TCCAATTAAGGGTTAAGGGTCACAGGGGGGTGAAGCCTATCCCAGCAGTCATAGGGCATGAGGTATGGTACACCCTGTACAGGACGCCAGTCTGTTGCAGGGCCACATATAGACAAACAAACACATTCACACCCACACGCACACCTACGGCAATTTTATAGTTTACAATCCACCGAACCTGCATGTCTTTGGATGTGGGAGGAAACCATGCAAACACGGGGAGAACATCGAAACTCCACACAGAAAGGCCATGGGTGGGAATCGATCCCATGACCTTGCTGTGAGGCAACAGTGCTAACCACTAAGCCACTGTGCTGCCCTATAAAAAGTAACTGAAATTCCTAACTGGTTAAAGTCTTGTTTTAGTTAAACCCCTTAACTTAAAGGCAGAAAGTTCACACCACAAGAAGATTTTTGCACTCTGTCTGACTTGTACATTATCCTGTTTTCTTTCTAAATCGGCTATTTTGTGCTTCTTCTGTCAAATATACAATCTTTCTTGCACTCTAAAAGATAAATAAATAAATTTTCCATGTATTTAATCTAGTTATGTCAACCAGTCCCACAAATCTTAGTTATTTAGGAGAAATGTGGGAAAGCAAGCAGTAACAATCTGTTACAGTTAATTGCACGTTACATTTTCCACTTAAGCGTTGTCATTAAAATTCATACTCCACTGTAAAATCAAGCATGTTGTTTCAACTCAAAAATACAAGTTAAAGGGCTGCCTTAAAATCCTGTGTTAAGTGAAAAATATAATTTGTTCTTCTAGCATGACATGTTAGAAGTCCTTTCTCTCATATTTTTTTGAGTTGATACAACATGTTCGATTTTACAGTGCAATCTGTTCCCACTGGAACTTCTTGTTTTTTAATCCTGTTAACATTTTCCCCCGCCATTCTTACATTTATCTGACTAGATGGGGTCACTTTGCGTTCACATTTTGAATAAAAACAATTGAGTATGTGGCAAAAAAGTATTTCTCTCTCTCTCTCTCTCTCTCTCTCTCTCTCTCTCTCTCTCTCTCTCTCTCTCTCTCTCTCTCTCTCAGCACGACTTTCCAATGTAAAAACTGAATACCTACAATTACTCACTGCTGCTGTTCTGATGCAAACATCTTGAGTAAAAACTGCCCTGACAGTTCAGTAAGTGCAAAAAATTAACTCAAAGCTCACAATTTTTCTATGGAGTCCAACCATATACCTCAAACTGGGGTCCAAGTGGGCTTCAAACAAAAATGATGATGGAGCTCATAGTATTTAATCAAATATGATCAAAATAAGTGAAACTACAGACAACTATACAGGTGAGAAATACATAAAACATTCAGCTTAATATGTTTAACGGTTCAGAAAATAGATCAAAAATATACCCACTGGGTTTAAACAATGACGTTTTGTGGGACCAAGTTGACATAACTTCATGAAGAAGATACATTCCATTTTTTAGCATACTTATATTTGAATCTAAAAGCAAATTAACTAAAAAATAAATTAAAAAACAGAAGCCTCCAAACATAAGTTTGAGCACAAATTTTAAATATATATAAAAAAAAAAGATCAAAGTGTATAGATATTATTTATTTGACTTGATGTCCAAATCATATATTGGTTCTTTTCTCACTTGTTCAAAATCAGTCGGAGAAAAAATAATGATGGAGTTTCGGAGGATGATGTGATCACACTACATTATTGATTAATCTATTGCCTCCATATTGTTCCGTGAGGAATCTGACAATCCGACCTTCAGACAAACAAGCTCACCTCGTCTTTCACGCCTCAGTCAGAAAACATGACGTCAGTAAAAAAATAATAATAATAATAATAATTAAATATATATTATTTGCAGTAAGGTGGGTAAAAATAAGCAGAGATCGGGTGGGTTCGGCCATCCCCTGCAGTGAGAGGACGTGTTGAAACCCACCTCGGATTCAGAACCAAGGACAGCTCCTCTCAAAGCCAAATCACATTTCCACTTTCCAGACAAAAGACGCGCACGGGCGCAATTACTTACACTGCTCTGCTTTCGTGGACATCTCGAAGACACTTCTGGAAACATAAAAGCCAGACTATCAGATGCTTTAGTGGCTGGTGTTTTTTTCCTCCCTGGCGACGTGTTTCCTTCAGTGGTGGAAAAAAAAAGTGAATCTCTGCTGCTTCCAGCTCAGCCTCGGTTTGATTGTACCAACTCCAGACTGTCGGTCAGCGATCGTTTTAACGAAATTAAAACCCAGGACATTATTTCTACACGCAGCTTTAACAACTGATTTTCTTCCCCTCCCCCTCCACCTTTTTTTTTATTTTAATCGTAAAAAGGGAATTTGGATATAAATCTGACACAATCATCCAAATGGACTGATCCGGCTTTGACAAATTGTCATTCAAGAGTTCCAACAAGCCAATCAGTTCAAAATGAAATGAATCATCTGAGGGGAGGAGGGGAATACTAAATATACCCGTGATATCCGTGTTTGTGTTGTATGTAGAGAATGCAACAGATAGTTATCACGTTATACCTTGATGAAAACCTTTACTTTTTCAAATAGCAGATGTTAAATTTGCATATTTTCTTTTCCAAAAAATTATTTGCATTCCATTTTGTTGGTAAGAACTGAAAACTAGTCTACTAGCCTTATTCCAAAATGACCAAAATCTTTTTTTTCTCTCAGAATTCTACGCACAATACCCCATAATGACAATGTGAAAAAGTTGATTTTAGATTTTTACAAATTGATTAAAAATATAAAAGCTAAGAAATCACATGTACATAAGGATTCACAGCCTTTGCCATGAAGTTCAACAATTGTGCTCAGGTGCATCCTGTTTCTACTGATCATTCTTGAGATGTTTCTACAGCTTAATTGGAGTCCATCTGGGGTAAATTCAGTTGATTTGGCACACACCTGTCTACATATAAGGTCCCACAGTTGACAGTGCATGTCGGGTGTGTATGTTACAGTGGCCAGATGGAATCCACTCCTTAGTAAAATGCACATGGCAGCCTGCCTGGAGTTTGTCAAAAGGCACCCGAAGGACTCTCAGACCATGAGAAACAAAATTCTCTGGTCTGATGAGAAAAAAAAATGAATTCTTTGGCATGAATGCCAGGCGTCATGTTTTGAGGAAACCAGGCACCATCCCTACAGTGAAGCATGTGGCAGCAGGAACTGGGAGACTAGTCAGGACTGAGGGAAGATGAATGCAGCAATGTACAGTGACTTCCTGACGGTTCATCTTTCAGCAGGACAATGACCCTAAGCGCACAGTCAAGATATCAAAGGAGTGGCTTCAGGACAACTCTGTGAATGTCCTTGAGTGGTCCAGTCAGAGTCCAGACCTGAGTCCAATTGAACATCTCTGGAGAGATCTGAAAATGTCTGTGCACCGACACTCCCCATCCAACCTGATGGAGCTTGAGAGGTGCTGCAAAGAGTAATGGGCAAAACTGCCCAAAGATAGGTGCACCAAGCTCATGGCATCATTTTCAAGAAGTATTGAGCAAAGGGTGTGAATACTTATGTACACGTGATTTCTTAGTTTTTTTAATTTTTAATAAATTTGTAAAAAATTCAAAAACCTTTTGTACTGTTGTCATTATGGGGTGTTGTGAGTAGAATTTTGAGGGGGAAAATGAATTTACTCCTTTGTGGAATAAGGTTGTAACATAACACAATGTGGAAAAATGAGAAAGCTGTGAATACTTTCCAGATGCACAGCTAATGAGCTAACAGCTAATTCACAGAGCTAATTTTTTGTTAGCAGATTAGCTTTTCGGCTAACTTTGAAAACCATTAATAGATCAGTTAGCTTCTGCAAAATTTAGTTCTTCTAACTTTAAGTCAGGTAGCAGTTTTTTTAAATAACATTTAACAGTCAAACAAATGTTCATAAACATTAGTAAGCCCCAAAAAGTACACGTTTGTTCCTTTTGGCCCTTATACGCCAGTAAGTGAAATCAACATATGTTGTGAAGGAACTCCATTACATTGTTAAATTAGTTTCCATGTGCATTTTTTTTTATATTTCTTACTTTTTGAATACTTTCTGGACTGTGAAGTAACTGTATGTTGAACATAAACGACTGTTGAATTTAATTTGTTAATTTTAATTTTTTATGTACAGCTTGATTGTCTTCTGATTTTGAACCTTTTTGGGAACCTCCATGTTTATCCAACAACATATTCTAATTTCAGCTTTTTAGGTCTTTGGGGTGGGGGGTGGGGGGTGGTTAGAGCCAAAAAACAAACAAAAGTTACATTCATATAATGAAAGCTAGTGGTTCACCGTAGCTTCAGCTAAATGGTTTAGCTGGTTAGCAGCAAGTAACTTTTCCATTAGTGGATTAGTGGTCATTGAAGCTAACTTTTCTGTTTGCTGTGCCCACAACGACCTGCATCAAGCAAAATTGAGTCATGGGATCGGTCCCCACCTGTGGCCTTTCTGTGTGGTGTTTGCATGTTCTCCCCGTGTTCGCGTGGGTTCCCTCTGGGTGTTCCGGCTTTGTCCCACATTCCAAATCATACAAGTTAGGTGAACTAGAAACTTTAAGTTGACCATAGGTGTGCATGCAGGTTTGACTGGCGTCCAGGGTGTACCCCACTTCACACCCTATGACTGCTGGCATAGGCTCCAGTCAGCCCTGACCCTTAATTGGAGTAAGTGGATGTAGAAAATGAATGAATAAATGTCATATTTATTGTGAGAACTATAGTTTTTTTCCCAAATAGGGTATTTTGCATGTACATATTTTCAAAATTAATTTGCATTCCATTTTAATGGCAAGCGTTGAAATCTACTCTTGGTTCTCTTTTTATAAATGTAACCAATAGCAGTTCTCATGGGGGAACTGGTATTCACTCAGTTGGCATTTTTTTGAAACATATGCCAAAACAGCCTGAATGGGCACATTGGGTATGTTATTTTTCTGTCCTGAATATATTCATCTTGTATCGCTTGCGCAATGCAAATATTACTTTCATTTTGAAGGAGCATCAGTGTCGATATTTTGGTCATATTTCAAGAGGTAGGGATGGACAGGTTATAATTCATAGTAGGATACTATTTTCACACTGCCAAAAGAAATTTCAGTTTGCATCTTTGTTGAAATTGATATGGCAATGATTATATTATTTTTATAACCTCTGCAAACAAAAAAATAAAAACATTGTTGATGAACTGACATGAGAAAGCACTCTGTATGTCTGCGCACAAGTCTTGTAAGTGCAAATCCTAAACCTATTTATATATTTCAATAAATTTTCACAGTTTTAGTGACTCATATGAAGATATATGTGAAGGAAAATAAGTCCTCTGCATTCTACTCTGCATACAAGGGCGCCCAATACCACATCATGGAACCATGAAATGTGAAAATTCCCGTTAAACACAGATGGAACAGTTTGCACCTTACCTTAAAAAGTGATGCAGGTGACAAATTTTGGTTCTTCCAGTCATTCAGGAATTTCCATGTGAGGTTGATGTCCAAGGCCAGCTGATAGTATCTACATGTACAACCATGCACAGCAGTCAATAAACACTGTTCAAATAGAGCAGATGCTACAGATTTTAAAGGACTTTTCAACTTCCATCATTATGTTTCTTTTGCCAGCTGATTCCACACGTGGTTCAGTTTCCTCACAAGAAAACCTCACTTCTCGGTTTGCCCTGATAACAGCAGCTCTCAAGCATTTGGTGCTTTTGTGCCACTTTGATTGTTTGATTTTATGATATATCCACAACATGCTTATGAATAATGTTGATACTTGATCCAGTCCCTTTGAGCACAGTGCACTTTTTGAGATTGAAGGCTGTGTAAATAACAATGTGACAGAAGACCCACGGTCAAGATAGAGTAAAAAAAAAAGTCTACATATGGACTTATGTGACGTATGCAACAAAAACAAGCTGTTTTAGCTCTAAACTGAACTTATAGCAGTGGTGTTTCTACATGCACAGACATAGATTTATGAAACTTTGAAGGTGTTTAACATGAAACAAGCTATAAAAAGTACATAATATTGGATCTTATACAGTATAATGCTTTTAAGTTTGGAGTCCAGGCCCAAGAGAATCAGACCAAACATAAAAAAAAAAAATAATTATAGGACACCCTTAGGTGTCACCCTTTGATGAAATTACAGGAAATTCAAGGGTTTCAGACCAAGGCTGTGCATTACAGTTCTCCGAAAGCCTGTGTCATCCTCAACTTAATAGAGGGCGTTGCATGCCTATGCCCACAACAGATTGTTCTGATCATTTCATTAGGTGATTTAACAGCAGCAGCCAACATTTATGTCTTCCTACCAGCAAATTCCCTTTGTTCCCTACCACTCCAGTAATCCCTGCTTGAGCTAGGCTTTGTAAAAGCCCCTGTGCATGTCCCTGAGGACAGATCAACAGCTTTTTAGTGGCATAAACACCAGTCGCTATGTTGCATTTCCATCATAGGATCCCCTTGCAGTGAGGCCAAACCTTCATACTGACTTATGGATAAGAAATGAATAAAATATTGTTCTTTCCACTCTCCAAGCAGGGAAAAATGTTCGCTTGAATTACTCGCATTAGAGGCAGTAAACTGAAGAATCACACATACTGGCCTCATAAAACCAACTTTGTTCTTGTGCTTGCATTACTTGTGGGGTAATGTAGCCATTAAAATTTCATTAATTGCAGTTTAGAAAGTGAACATACCCTCACAGCATCTTGATGCAGCACTGAAACAGGAACTTGTCTGCAAAGATCTCTCCTGACCATCTGTTAAATTCTCTTCACACACTTTAAGTTAAAAATAAATTACCTGATATTAAACTTTCTTTAATAAAAAAATGGATAAAAGTATCTGTAAGATTACTTTGTGACCATTTGTTCATATCTGGAGTATATAGAGATGTCTATGAACTGAATCTAACAACTAATGTGACATTAAATTAGTAGTTGTAGGATTATTGTGGCACAAGAGACTTATGCTGGAGGTTAAAGAGGAGGCATGTCTGTTGGGATTTTCTCCTGGGAATTTTTTTAATTCTCTCTGTTAAATTGTATATTCTGAAACATTTTTGTTTCAATTTTGTTAATTGTATCTGCATTTACTTATTACTGATTATTTATAACAAAAATCTTACAAAATCTGATATAAGATGTGAAAATGTCAATACAACATTGATATTGGTACATTAGAACATGATGCACAGCTCAAAATCAATCATTCCTTTTGTTCTATCATTTTTGTTTACTGTCATTCAATCACTATAAAGACATAATAATGTTTCAGGGACTGTAAATGTAAAAATGCCAGTCTACTAACAACTCTACAGAAAATACAGCAACTCCAAGTTAGTGCAACGTGGCAACCTGTTACCACCCAAAGTATTTGTTGTATTTCCCTTATGTGTGTCATCTTATTGTGAACAACTTGCAAAAATGTTTAAACTCAGTTTCAATTTTTCAATTTATTTTCATTTATATAGTGCCAAATCACAACAGAGTTGCCTCAAGGCGCTTCACACAAGTAAGATCTAACCTTACTAACCCCCAGAGCAGCAGTGGTAAGGAAAAATTCCCTCTGAGGAAGAAACCTCAAGCAGACCAGACTCAAAGGGGTGACCCTCTGCTTGGGCCATGATACAGACATAAATTACAGAACAATTCACAAGACTCATGTCTTAAACAGTGAAGATTTGGTGCCCCCAAACCCCCATGTTCCCACCACCCATGATACCTGAGGGGAAAAGTATTTCCTTCAGTTTTGTTGTCACATTCAACAATATTTGTAGTGTTTTCAGTATATTGTTCATGCTGTCTTCACATTAAGAATTTACACTGCAAATTTTATATGCTGTATTTTTAGTGAAAGATAAGAGACTAGAATGTTAAGAGTACTGTTAAAACTGAGCTAATCATACACAAATATGTAACATTACAACTGCAAAGCTCACTATTTTAATGGAAACACTAGTTAGAAGCCTGATGTTACTGAATGAAAACATCATAACAACATAACATTTGCTCACAGCCAAGCTTAGCAGGCTCATTTACGCTAATTAGCTTAACTAGCATGGGTGTTATGTTGCAAGTGGTTCGACCCAGCTAGGTCTGCAACAGTAATAAATAAAAATGTATAAATTCTACATAATAGCTACATGAATTGCACAATTTAATAAAATAGATGGCACACCTAGCTAATATGATAGCTGCCTTAAGCTAGCATGTTCAATACCTATGTAGCGCTGCACAACTGAACATGGCTAGCCAAGCACACAGTTTATGTGAATTGACTATGTTTCTACTATATTATCTAAAAATAACTGTACAGTATCATTCTGTTTATTTTATTTTATATTTTTCCAACAGTTTATACTTTGGTAAGGCAAAAGGTCAAGACAGTAGGTGCCAAGTCCTCTCACGAGTTGACAAGATGTTTTGAAATACCGTAATCGACCATACATACAAGCGTTAATACAAAGTCGTGGTCACAGAATTAAGTCAGTGATTTTCCCTTTATATGTAACATGCCAAACCCTTTAATTACAAAAACAGGTCAAATGTTGGACATTTAAGGTTGATTATTCTGTGTTAATTCCAATTTAAAAGAGGATTAAAACACTTCAGGGAGTTAAATGTATGCAATAAAATAAAAGGTATACTTTTTTAGAGATGACCTTGAACGAAGATGAATAATGGTGAAAACGAAGATTTGAGCTACATTTGGTGTATTATGTCGCCCTCATCAGGAGATTAGAGGAACAGCAATCCCCTAGCATGAGAATAAAAACCTCCTTGCTAAAATATAATAACGGCCTTATAATGATGGAATACAATAGGACCAATATTTTAAATTCGCTGTGCACTAAAGTGCAGTCACCAGTGACACCAACAAAAGCATAATAAACACATTTTATACACATTAGTTTTATTAAATTTTATTAATAAATTTAATAATTTTAATTTATTTTATTTTATTTTATTTTAATTTAATTATTATTTAAATTTTAGACATGTGAGTTTCACTACCCTCAAACAATCACTGGATGGCGCTAACAAACTTTATATTTTCCTACTGGCCTCTTGCTCAGTCAGTGAAGGCCATTTGATTTGTGTCAAGTAAAACCATAAATACGCAGATGGAATTACAAAGTAAAGGTTTGAGACATGTAATAAGCTTGCCAAGACCATATTTAATTTTTTTTTTGTTTGTTTGTTTGCTGAAAGGTGTAAACACACTACAAAAAAAATCAAGTGGTGGTAAGACTAAAATCTTAATAATAACATGCCCCATGCTACAAACAGCAACAGCATTAATTTAAAAAACGGGGCAATAAATAAGATCATCTAAGCATTATGACCTATATACATTGATAATCCGAGATACCATTGCTGCTACTGTTTCAAAATAAAATGGCAAAATCTGCGATTTGCCCGGTTAACAATGCCGGGTTTTTATTTTGAAGGTCAAATACTGTGTGCGTCGTTTCTTAATTCGGCGACCTTGACGCGGGTAGCGTTGGGATAGGCCAAAATAACCACCCAACAAGGCGTTGTGCTACTACGGGGGATACCGAACTGAAGATCTTAAAAAAACGGCTTTTTATTGAGTTTTTTTATGATGTTAAAACTCGAAAGTTTTGTTTGAAAGTCAATGCGAGTGGAAATGGTTGTATAGCGGCGATGAAATGTGGACGTTGACGTCGAGCTGTGCGTAAATGAGCAGAGTTGGAAAAAAAGAAGGTGTTGAGCTGCTGCATTTTTCTCTCTGCCAGGGACAACTTGGTTTGGAGTGCTGGCTGAACTACGAAGGCGAAAAAAATGCGCAAGACGGATTCTGTTTTGTGGTAAATATACCAAGTGGTTAGTTCTGAACAGTTTGTAGCGCCTCCTTTTCTAAGTAAATTGGTGTTTCCGAGTCGAGGGGTAAAGTCAAAGCGACACCGATAACGATAGCTTAGCCTCGTAGGATATGCTACTAATTACAGGGCTGGGGTGAAGGCGATTGCTCTTTGCTAGGCTATCCGAAAAAAAAAAATTGGGACCTTCACTATTTCCACTTTTTTTTTGTTTTTTTTTTTTTTTGTTAACAGTCGAGGCAAACAGCCTGGTTATTTCCCTCTTCTTGTAAGCACTTTTTAAGCAATGTTTCTGCTGAGAAACGAGAACCCACAAGAGCAACAATAGCTCCGCATCAGGCTAACAAAGCCTCTGCAAATGTTAATTTTTTATGTCTGATCTGCAGAATGGAAGACTTATTTATTGTAGGGCAGATTTTTTTTTTTAAAAGTTTAGGATTAATGCCTAAATATGAAGCTACATGTTGCTGTATCTCGCAGCTGTGGTAGCATCCTGTCATCTGCAGTCGGTAGCCTACTTGTTTGAGGATTTATTGGTGCTTCCCTTAAATACAATTGTATAAAACTTAAATCAACAGGTGTGTGGTAATTAACTTATAATTTGTAATATTCCATCTTAAGAATGTTAAATATTTCATTTGATGTTGATATTTGATTGCATATTCAGGTCCCATGTCTGTTATTTAGGATGTATGCTTGTTTAGGATCCATTTCAAGATGAGGTATTTCTCAAACATAAGGTCAGCAGGTCAGGTGTGACCATCAGAAACTTTTGATCGCACCTAAAGGTCGCACCAAGTCATTCATTTTTGTAAAATGTCATGAGTGAATAGCTTGATGAATGAACTCCATGCTAGTTTTATGCAATAATTTAAAAACAGTGAATGCTATCTACTTGTACATCTCCAGTTTCAAGGGGCATGTTGATGAGGATGAGCTGGTTTAAAAATTGGTGAAATGTGTTGCATTTGATCACTCCAAAACGTAATTTTGTTCTTTTCTGTGTAATCTATATATCTGTCTATGGATGGATCGCTCTATGCACTGATTGATATCTTGCTTCGTATCGCCTCGCTAAAGTTTGCAACTGAAATCACCGTTTTTTTTGTTGTTGTTAATAAAGCTAAACCTGTTGAAGTGCTTAGTCCTTGGCACATTTTGGTGGCGCTGGGTGCATGAAGGGCACTATAATCATATAGCTCTAAAGTAAGCTCCCATCTACTGAGGCTACCTTAAAACTCCTAAACCCCACGTAAACCCCAGCGTGGACTCTACATCCCCTCCAGGTGCAAACTGTTTTGAAGTTCTATCACCAAACTGATTATTGATACAGTAATTGTATATGGCTGGCATACTTCTTTAATCCATTACCGTTGTGCACAAGGATGGGGGGAAAAAGTCCACATTGTACTCTACAGTGAGCTCCTGTTTAGCACAATAGGGAACCGTAGTCTTGTTTGAGGGTGGGCACTAAAGGGTTAAAATGAAAGAGCATATGATACAATAATTCTACTTCTGGTGACAACCCCATTATCGCTCAGTCACTTGTCCGTCGCCATCAGAAACATGGCAGTTTCTCTGAGCTTTTTGGGCAAATTACATGGCAAACAAAGCGAAAATGCTAAGAAAAAGTGACCTTTGTAAGTCATAAAACATGGCAGAAGTTGAATTTTTCATGAGGGATTGTTTTCAGGCATTGTGCAGATCACAAATCATGAAATAAAAATCCTGCGAATTGTATTTCCTGCACATTAAATAAGTAACCCATAATACCAGTGTGGGGCAAAAGGGCAAAATAAAAAGTCTGCAAACATTTTTGCTGCTCGACTTTGCGAAATTTCATTCCTGCAAAACTTTTGGGCCACGGCCAGAATAGCACGGCATGGTGCATGTGTGCTCTTTTTAGTCCAGTTTTAACTCCTCATTATTCACATTAAATCTTGCTAAAACTTTCCGACACGACCTCTCCCATTTGCCTTGTCTTCCCTTCTCCATTGGGAAGTGGAAACAAAAACCTGCACTTTTCGCGACTGTTTCGGTGATTGCAGCAAAAACAAAACTACACCATTTTTCCATTAGAAGTGATGCTGTGTTTGTGCAAGCTGTCTCCGGAAGTAGTCAAATCCCACAATATCATGCAGGGGTTAAAAAAAAACAAAACAAACTGCGCTGCCCCATAAAGACAACATAACTCTTTTATAAAACCACAGCAAACGCTTTTGTGTGTAGGGTGTATAGCTTCCAACTGCGGCAGACATGAAGTGCATTGAAATCCTATCCCCAAACTGGCAATTTGTTTATTAAATATGCGGGGGGTGCTAGCGCTAACATTTTACTAATGCTTAAGATGTAGCATCTGAGGCAGCATTAAGTTAGATGGAATGAATATTCAACTCAAATGATCTGGTCATCTGGACTAATCAGTCCAGTCATTGGTTCTAGATAGCACAAGGAGTCATCTAGTATCCCATAGGTGTGCCTGAACATTGCCACCTACTGGATAGTTGGAGAATGCAGGATTCATGATGGAAATTAGGAATAGGTGTCATTGTAAATTTACATAGCCTGTCTGCCACCTGCTGGAGTTATATGGGTTTGTTGGCAGGGAATAATCCATTCACATGCATGATGGAAATTAGGACCAGGTGTGGTTGCATATACATATAGCTTGAAATTAGCTTGTTGGTTTCTTTCATTCCCAAAGCCTCAGTCTGGTGGCCAGACTGCTGCTATTGTTCATTGTGGTGCATTACAATATATTTGCATGTGGTCCTGTCTTACAGCAATTCATAGATGGTGTTGGATTTATAAGCAGTTTTGTGAAAGGAGTGCATCAACAGTTTTTGTTTTCATGCACACTCCTGTTGCAAATATAACTCCTCATTCTCACATTTGTTTGATTTGCTCCATTAGCGCTTCTTGACAGTATCAGTGAGTATAGTGCATCTGTCCCTGACACACTTTTTCTTCTTCTTCTTCTGATAAGAGTGTATAGATTCCATTTCACCATAGCTCTGGCTTTAAACTAATTTTAGAACAGACTGGTTAAATTTCTCCAGCTTGGTGTTGAAACTTCTCATTCACATACACCTTTTCCTCTAATTAGTGCCTGATGCTGGTTTCCTTTTTTCCCCCCGTCTTGTCCTGTCCAAAATAGAAAATAATTAATGCCTGTTTCCCCTTCTGTTCTACACAGTTGGCATCTGACCATAATTAATAGACAGTCCTTAGTGCTACTGTCTGTTGAAGTGTCCTTGAGCAGGACGGTGAACTGAATTGTCCTGGGTATGATGTTAACCTGCATCCAGATGTGTAGGTGTTCCCCTTCTTGTAGCTATCCCCTCACAGTTTTGGCACTAGGATTAGTGTTCCAGTTAGGCTATACAGATTATTCAGTGACTTAAAATGACATGTGGTGACATTACATAGCAGTGCAGCAACACAAACTAAACAACTAAATATAGAGTGGGGTAATGGAAAAATTCCCTTTGAGATCCACCCTTAATTGTAAAGTCTGTTTATTGCACAAAGGATGATTTGCATTTGATCCCAGTGCTGTAAAGTGATAATTCCCAAGTAATCTCAGGACATTCTGGTTTGACTTGTTCTCTGTACCCTATTCTCCTGAGAGGCAATCTGTGAGTCTTCTAATGAGGAAAAGGTAGGGCATTTCCCAGGTTTAGGTACATGTGTGAGTGCTCCAGGGCAGTATAATGACATGCAATTATTGGAATTACACGCTTAAAACTCAGCGTTTGGTATGAAAGGCCATGGCTTGCAAGTACTTGCCACAGATCAACTGAACAAGCCGGACGTGAGGCTAATGCTATTTACCGTGGCCTGTTGGATGGAAGACTCAATAAGCACTCATTGTTTCCTCAACTGCCATTCATAGTGAAGACTGACAACAAGGCTGTTTGTGTAGACAGTGTGCAAACACTTAACATGTCTTCATTGAAAATGTTGCCTTGTTCAGTATGGGTTTGTAATTGACTTCAAGCATGCTCTCAGTTATTTCATTTATCATTTTTCAAATGGCTGCTACTTCTATGATAATGATATTGATGATAATAATGTTAATGTCTATAATGTGTCAGAAAATGGTGAAAAATGCCCATCCCAATTTCTCAGAGCCCAACGAAATATATTGTTCTATATCATCAACAGCACAGTCCCTAATGAAACTTATAAAATCCTCATATTTGACACACTTGATCCAGAGAGCATTTGGTACAACCTAAACTCCCCGCTCCCGCTCCTGATAGATGATCCCATCTCCTAACATGTATTCATGCAATAACACAAACAGTGCATGTTATCATATTGTCTCTCACAAAAAGGAAGTGGTGTAAGATAAGATATGGTGAACTTTGTTGCAACAGGTCCTTAATCCCCTAGTTGCTCCCGGTGTGTAGTGAGCACCTTGTATAGCAGCACCCTGACATCGGGATGAATGTGAGGCATTAAGCGCCTTGAGCGTCTGATGCAGATGGAAAAGCACTATATAAATGCAGTCCATTTAACAGATCAATACAAAAAGCTAAACATGTTTGCATATGTAATATCCCTTAGAGAGGTCTTCCACTTGCTGGTTAGTGGATTCTGGATTGATGATGGATTAGGAGCAGGTGTGGTTGTCAGTGAGACAGACTGTTTCAACATAGAAATGTACCAAATGAGGCAAGTAAACAGAGTTCCTGATTGTTTCACAAGTGTTGCATCCTAAAACTCAAGTCATAAGTCCACACAACCCTACAGAAGGTTGTAGGAATGTAGTTGAAGCAAATCTCTCTTGCTCTCTCTCTTTCTTGTTTCTGTTATTTCTGAAACCTAGGTCTGTTGGCCACCAAGGCCACTGCTCTTTGTGCACCAACTGTTACCAAAATCATTGTTGATAAATATACTGTTGATCAGCTAATCACTTCAGCTCAAGATTTCAGTTGTCCCAAGAAAAGCAAAGATGTTGATGCTGAGCAAATTTTGCCTTTGGCATCCGCCGTCATTTAGGCATCATGGCTTCCGATGACAAATACAACCATCTGACAACAGCTAGTGAAATTTACAAATATGCGGTGCTGCTGTTCACATTGCACAGTGACACAGATTAGGCTACCCACAATGACTCATTATTGTGGTGGTGTTTGTTTTCTCTGTCTTTGCAATTTAACTGTGTTGCTGTTTTGTTGTCCAGTGAATTTCCTGTAGTTTCCTGTCGCTCTCTTGCCAGAGCACGTAATCACTCAAATGGCCTAATTTGCTGTTATACTGATTGAACTGATTGGCAGAGGAAGTGCAGAGGTAAGCACTCTGCTGTGCATCTGGGTTTTGTTTCTCCAACGGTCTCATCAGAATAAATAGTGACAGTTATAGTTTTACAGAGTAGCTTATTGCTTCTTCTGTCACTTCGCCTGCAGTCATATTTTGCTTATTCATGTGGTTGTGAGATGTGTGCAGAAACATCCACACTGTCGAGGTCACTCCCATTTGAACGTTCAAGTTTCTGCTTGCCGCTGCAGTGCTTCTTATGACCCTTTTAATACGCCTGTGATTGTATCATATATCCACAGTCTATAATTACTGACTCAAACAGTATTTATAACTACCTAAGGCTAACGGACTACATAACGAACTCGTTTTGCTGCATTTGTATGCATACTGCCTAAGTGACTACTGGTAATCGATTAGCCATGAAATAAAAACAATTTTGATAAATTGTTTGCTTATTTTACATTGCATTTTGACAGATATATATAAATCATATTATAACTCTGTTAAGGTTCAGTTCATCGTTATCCATACATGCCCCTGTTCTCTCCAAAATGCAAATTCATTCTGAATGTAAGGGCGTAGCACAAAGATATAATTGCAAACATAACTATATTTGAATCTAAACTGGCAAGCCGTGCTGCAAGTCTAAGCGGATACCCTACCCACAGACCCACCAAGGAAATTTCTGCCCATAACATGTCACAGCAATCAAAAATGTAATTTGTATCCTCCATGTGTGCTTTATTCTTGCTATTAAAACTTTTCAAAGGTTCACTCTTAGAATTTCCATAACAAATGCTCTCTGTGTTGTGTTCATTTTATGATTACAACTCTTCCTCTTTTGCTGTCCATAAAACAATTTGCCTATCCAAAATTCAGCCTATAAATTAAATCTACACCATGGACACTGATAATAGACATTATGATGGCCAGACTGATAAATTTGGCTTGATCCTTTTCGATAAGAAAATTTGGGTTTTACATGGAAGGTATTGATTTACTGTAATGGTGTGTGTGTGTAATATCTCATGATATCTTTTGTTGCATATATACGAGGTCTGTGATGAAAAAAAGCGGTCCTTTTTATTTTTTTCAAAAAATAAATGGATTTGATTCATATGTTTTTACGTCAGACATGTTTGAACCCTCGTGCACATGCGTGAGTTTTTTCACGCGTGTCGGTGACGTCATTCACCTGTGGGCAGGCCTTGAGTGAGGAGTGCTCCACCCCGCCCGTCGGAATCTCTTTGTCTGAATAGCCGCTGCGGACGGCGCGCGTTGCTTTATCAACATTTTTTCTGGACCTGTGAGGAATATCCGAGTGGACACTATTCGAGAAATTAAGATGGTTTTCGGTGAAAAGTTTAACGGCTGATGAGAGATTATGGGGTGTTTCTGTCGCTGTAAGGACTTCCCACGGAGCGGGACGTTGCGCAGTGTTTCCAGGCGCCGTCGTCGGCCTGTTTCAACCTGAAAACATCCTAATTTAAGGCTTAATTCACCCAGGATGTCGTGAGATAACAGAGAAGATTCAGAAGAGGCCGGCATGAGGACTTTATGCGGACATTCCACTGTTTAAGGACATTTTTTAATGAAAGACGTGCGCGCAAATTCGCCGAGTCGTTTCCGTGACGACTTGGCAAATCTGTGTGCGCCGCGACAGGAAAAACACCTCCGTGTTGAAAACCATTTGTAAAATTCAGGCAGCTTTTGATGGCTTTCAACAAGTGAGTAACTGAGAAATTGTTTAACAGCTTGGGCATGTTCCAACTTGCCCGTTAAGGTTTCCAACAGAGGTGTTTTTCCTGTCGTGACCCCCCGCGGTCGGGTCTGGCCCGACATGCGACTCTGCCCGCACGTTCTTTCATTACAAATTGTCCGTTAACAATGGAATGTCCGAATAAACTCCTCATGCCGACTTCTTCTGAAAGTTCTCTGTTCTCTGACGACTTACTGGGTCAACAGAGCCTGAAATGTGGAAGTTTTCAACTTGAAACGGCGAGATGCTGCCGCCTCAAAGCGCAGATCGCCGTCAGGCACCGTGGGCCGTCCTTAAAGCGACAGTTACAGACCAAAATCTCTCATCAGCCGTTAAAATTTTTACCGAAAACCAGCTGAATTTATCGAATGGTGTCCACTCAGTTGTGCCTTACAGTTTTGAAAAAATTTTGATCAAACAAAGCAGCACTCTGAGCCATTCCTAAACAATGAAAAAACGACGAGAGGGTGGGCGATTCCTCACTCAAAGACTGCCCACAGGCGAATGACGTAACTGACAGGCGTGAAAAAACTCTCGCATGCCCACGAGGGTTCAAGCATGTCTGATGTAATCACACGTGATTCAAATCCATATGGTTTTTGAAAAAAAATAAGGTCCGTTACTTTTATCACAGACCTCGTGTGTATATATATATGTGTGTGTGTGTGTGTGTGTGTGTGTATATATATGTATATATATGAGAGCTTTACCAGATAAAGAGCGCTTTTCAAATATTATGCGGCTTCAGAGAGAGTGTTTTGGGAAAACATTTCAGTGTTAGTGCTTTTGTTGGCCTCTCATTCAGGCCTTATTATAAGACTGACACAATGATTGCTCCTGTTTGGAAGGTTACTGGCTATATCAGTGTTTCTAACAAAGACAGCTGTCAGGCTGTAATTTCATCATTTCATTTCTAGGGTTTATAGTGGACTCAAAGGATCCCTGAATGCCCGGATTTTTTGTGCTGTTTGTGTGTAGCAGTAGAATAATTTCCCTGCGCTGATAACAGTTTAGGCGTTGGACAGTTAGTCCATCCCAGCCAACTTGTGTAGACAGTAAGTCTAAAACGATAAATGTTATCATCTTGTAACTCACCTGCAGTGGGGAGAAAGGCGGTGCCCTATATGTGGGCAAAATTGAAGAAAAATGTACAACAGAATACGTGTTCTGTGTGTCATGTCCTTTTAATGTATTCTCAAGCTGCAAAACTAATTGCCCCATGGGGGACACAAATAAAGTGAAGTGAAGTGAAATTAAGAATAGGGAAGTACAACTGGAATTAAGGAGCAGAGGGAATGTCTCGCTGTGGATAGGGCCAAATCTTTTCATTAGTGCTCTAAATCAGGGATGGCTAACTTGAAACACTGTTGTGAACCCTTTGAAACACCTGTGATTCAAGCATTGCTCCAGTGTCCGCATGCAAAAGAAGAGATGTGCTGTCCTGCCACCTGGTGAACACTGGTGTGTGTTGAATTGTTGAGGAATGTGCACACACATCAAATTAGGAATTCCATATTTGATGGCTACAGTTGCCGCAGGAGCAGTACCTGCACTAGCACATCAAATGTTGTCATGGTAAGTCTCCCCATTTTTGTCATAGGCAGTTTCAGCTGCTGACCACAGAAAATTCTACCAAGGAATGGCAACCTAATTTGTATACATTTCTAAACTTGGTTGTTCTACACTAATACTGACTATAGAAATCTTGAATCTATGAAAGGGCTGTGCATGACATGTAGCTCAAGCAACTGGTAGACTTGCATCTAAGGCTTTGTTCAGCCTGCCAGTTCAAATATGATTTATTACATAGTATCTATTTCAAATCTGATCTCACTGATCGTCTCCCCACATTATACTGTTTACAGCAAGTGACCAGATCCAGTCGGTGTGTCCATGTGGCAATTGTCATTTTTTTGTCTTAACCCCATCGGTTGCTATAGTAATGACATAATGCCAGCAAGGCATTTGAGTGAAGTGTGGAGCAGCATATTAAAAAAAAAAACAGGAGCATCACCTTAATGTCTCGCTCCACTTTCTCATACTGGAGAAGTACCAGATCAATTTACATCATCCGTCTGAAGCATGATTGACCAAGAATACATCTGTGTATTATTAAGCCAGAAGCACACTGTAAGCATTGTCAGCTATTGTATTGCTATTAAATCAATCCACATTAATACAGGATTATAGTTGTAGTAGGGCTGTGCAATTAACCAAATTTCAATCGCGATTGATATTTGTATCAAACGATCTCCAAACTCGTATAATCGAGTGAAACGATTTAAGGGCCTTTCATCAGGCCAATCCGTCAACATGTCCCAAGACGCATGACGTCAGACGCGTCGCTTCGGAAGCGGCAAGGGGGCGGGATTGCTACATCACACTCTGGCTGTTTCCACAACCTGAAAAAAGTTGCGCGATCGCCTTCTTGAATTTCCGTCGCCTGAACCACAAAAAAGCTTTAAAAAACAGCAGTAGAACGATTCTCCCATCACCCTGCTGGGAGAAGCTTTTTTTCAGCTACTTTTCGGAGTGAAGGCGACCGAGGGAGGACTGACAACTTGGTGGGATATCGATCGAACCGCGACATCGGGCCGACCCGCACGGAGAAGCCGGCCTTCAGGCATCATCACTGGGCAGACCGAGGCAGGTAGCCGGGGTGATGGAGCAAACCCACTCAGTCCGAAATCTCCCACTTTTTGGATATATGCGAAGTCCCACTTTGCCCAACTGAGTTTAGTTCTGCAGCTTTATCGAGGTGAGAATAATGTAAAAATAAAACGTGACGTTTACTGAACTGCTGTGAAGGTTTAATGATCGGGTAACATTAGCTTAGCCTTTTAGCACAGTTGATCTGATTGAACGCTTTAATTTGTAAATGGTTCAGTCTTTTTTATTTTTACCGAATAAAGCTACAGCTTTTTTCAGACACCACAAAAGCTTAACTTTAAATAACTTATTTTTTCGGGCGTTTTTTTTCCTCTTTTTTTTTTTTTTTTTCCTTTTTTATATATAAACTGTTTAGTGTTTCTTTATATTTAAAGAAATATTTTTATTTGTCCTAATCAGGAACATTTGCTGTGCAGACAACCAAACTTCCATTGATGAGCTGAACACCACGTCCAGTTGAAAGAAAACATCTCTGCTCTTCAAAATAGGACAAAAGTGTCTTCAGCAACACCACCAGAGTTCAAAGCTGCAGAAGAGACCTTCATCTGGTCCAGAGAATTCAGCATAACATCACCTGCTTCTAAATAAAAGGCTCTTTCAACAGCAACTATTTTATTATTTTTAAAAAAGCTGTTTCATTTTATATTTTAACAATAAATGAACGGATAAATTTCTCCAAAATGAAATAAGGAGATGTGGTCAAGGGAATGATGACAAAAACACAAACTAATGAACATAAATTGAAACAAAAACAATGCAGCCGCACTATGTCCTAGTAGCACAAGTCAGGGAGATGCCCAAAGACACTGACCAACTGGTCAGTGACAACAGGGAAATGAGAGGAAAACAGAAAAATAATATATATTTTAATATTTATTTTATTCATTTTATGTTTTATACAGGTAAGGTACAGTACATTTTCAATTTGAAGGTTTTGCGCACATTGTCTACAACAATTTTTTTTTTTTTTTTTTTTTTTTTTTTGAGTGAGAGAAATGCTGAATAAATGCATTGTGTAACTAAAAAAAAAATAATCGTTTGAATAATCGTGATTTCAGTATTTACCTAAATAATCGTGATACTGATTTTTTTTTTTTTTTTCCATAATCGAGCAGCCCTAAGTTGTAGTACATGTTACTGATAAATATGTTAATGGGTCACTGTATAGCTATTGTACATAATTACACGTAATTCTGTGTTGTAACACCCACATTTGTCTCTTGCCGAATAAACGTGTGAGCATTGCTCGCTGGCAAGTTGAGTAAAGAGTTCGGCACACATTTATGCTCACACGTTTATTCTTGACACAGTCGATGGGGAACATGAGGCAGTGCTCCATGATTCCAGCCACAGCTCCAGCCAACGTGGGTGCTATACCTCTCCGCATATCAGGCACATCCCCAGCCGGTGATCCGCGCACTACTCATCAGCTCGTTTATATCACACCATCAACTGACAGATTCTTCCTATCCAAACAGGCCTGTGTTGCGCTCATGATTCTACTGTACTGCTCAACGAAAAACTCCTGTGTGATTGCCCTCGACTACAGGCTCCACCTCCACGCCCTACATCTCTTCCATTCCCTGCCACCGAAGAGAATCGCGATAGACTGGGGAAGTGGCTGCTGGACTACTATGCATCAAGCACATTCAGTATCTGTCAACATCAGCCCCTCCCCATGATTTCCGGTCCCAATACATTGGCAGGAAGAGGTCAAGGCAGGCCTTGATCAAGATGTCCGTCTCGGAGTCATCGAACCTGTACCGGTGGGAACGCCTGTAATATGGTGTCATCAGATGGTTGTGTGCCCAAAGAAATCAGGCAAACCACGATGCACAGTCGACTTCCAGGCACTTAATTGCCATGCTGCCAGAGAAACACACCACACCCAGTCGCCATTCCACCAGGCTCGCGCAATTCCACCAAACACTAGGAAAACGGTGTTCGATGCCTGGAATGGGTATCATAGTATCTCGCTGTATGAAGATGACAGGCACTTGACACCATTTATAACACCCTGGGATCGATATCGATACTGTGTTGCCCCCCAAGGCTACGTTGCCTCAGGTGATGCATACAGTAGGCGCTTTGATGAATTCGTCACTGATATCCCCCATAAGGTGAAGATCGTCGATGACACTCTGATTTGGGTGGATGATATCCATGGCAGCTTCTTCCAGGCTGTTGACTGGCTTGACACGTGTGGACTTAATGGCGTCATTCTTAACCCCTCCAAGTTCGTATTTGCCAAAGAGTCTGTTGAGTTTGCAAGCTTCCAAATTGACCCTACAACAGTGCGACCCTGCCCTAAATCTGTTGAGGCCATTCAGAACTTCCCAGTCCCGAAAAACATTACAGACATGCGTAGCTGGTTTGGGTTGGTCAATCAGGTGTCATACGCCTTTGCATCCGCAGAGAGAATGCAGCCATTCCTCCTGTTTCTGAAACCGGGAATCAGGTTTGATTGGACCGACAACATGAACACGCTGTTCGAGGAAACCAAAGCCCTCATCAACGAGATCAAAAAGGGTGTAGCAATCTTTGACAAATCTAAGCCCACATGCCTGGCCATAGACTGGAGCAAGGACGGCTTAGGGTTTTGGCTCTTCCAGAAGCATTTCACGTGCCCCTCATCGCATCCATTCTGCTGCCCAGATAGATGGCAGATTACCCTGGTCAGCAGTGGATTTACTTCGGACGCAGAGTCCAGGTATGCGCCTATTGAAGGGGAAGCATTAGCTGTCGTGGACGCCCTGGACAAGGCCTGCCACTTTGTCATCGGTTGCCCCGAACTCATAGCTGTCGATCACAAACCCCTCCTTAAAGTACTAGGCGACAGGCGATTGGATGACATCTCAAATCCCCACCTATGAAACCTGAAGGAGAAGACCCTGCGGTACCGCTTTCGCGTTGTTCAGATCCATGGAGCCCGGCATGCTGCTACAGATGCCCTGTCCAGACACCCGGTGGGGAAACCATCACACTTGGAGCTACCTGATGACTTTTCTCCTTTGTGCGTCACACCAACCCTACCCCCCAATGTCCTGGCCCGTCTACGTTGCACCGACACGACGATCACTGAGGTATGTTCATATGACTCCACAGATAACAGTGATCAAATCACTTTCATGGGATGACGTCCACCTGGCCACCTCGAGTGATCCAGCCATGGTGGAATTGCTGAACCTCATCGAGGATGGCTTCCCAGAGCTTAAGGCATGCCTCCCCCCAGCACTCAGACCATACCATTAATATAGGGAACATCTGAGCACTTTTGACAGTGTCGCCCTCTACCATGACCGAGTCATCATCGCGGTGTCCCTGCGTAATAGGGTGCTTGAGGTCCTCTATTCAGCCCATCAAGGCATCACCCAGATGTGCTCCAGGGCAGAGTCGTCCTTCTTCTGGCCAGATATGACCCCTGCTATCACAGAGCTACGAGAACAATGCACTGCCTGCAACCGCATGGCTCCCTCTCAGCCCAGTGCCCCTCCCACGCCCCCCTTACTGCCTGCGTACTTGTTCCAATGTGTTGCGGCTGATTACTTCTCATACCAAGGCAGACGCTTCCTCGTCGTCGTCGATCGCTACAGCAACTGGCCAATCGTGGAGGAAAGTGCCAGTGGAGCATCGGGCTTGATCACGGTCCTTCGTCGCACGTTTGTCACCTATGGAATTGTAGAGGAATTGTCGTCTGATGGTGGACCAGAATTCACGGTACTCTCAACAGAACGCTTCCTTAGTGATTGGCGCGTCTGACACGCCTCTCCTCTATGGCATTCCCTCACAGCAACTGCCGGGTGGAGGTGGGTGTCAAAACTGTCAAACGCATGATAACTGACAATATAGTTGATGGGTCATTGAACACTGACAAATTTCAAAGAGCTATGTTGCAATATCATAATACACCCGACCGAGACACCCATCTCTCACCAGCCATGTGCCTTTTCGGGAGACCCATAAGGGATTTCATTTCCATCCATCCAGGCAAATACCAACCCCACCAGACATGGCGTTCGACGCTTATGGCCAGAGAGGAAGCACTGCGCATCCGCCACATGCGTGATGCCGAACGCCTCTCTGAACACACCCGCACATTACCCCCCTTAAAGGTCGGTGACCCTGTCTGCATCCAAAACCAAACCGGCCCTCACCCAACCAAGTGGGACAAGACAGGTATTGTCATCGAAGTGCGACAGTTCAATCAGTATGTGATTCGGATTGACGGATCGTGCCATGTCACCCTGCGTAATCGCCAGTTCCTTTGGCGATACACCCCAGTTATCCAGAGGGATCACTTGATGATGGCCCCTGATTTGCCATTGATGGTTGACAAGACCCACGCAGCCCCGCCCAAGGTGATGCCACACGGGCCACCTGCATCTCCGATACCGGCAATCCCAGCACCTGCTGATACTCCTCCTGCAGGCACAGTGGAGCCTACAACCCCGGACTGCTCACCAGGAATATTCACACCGCGATCACCAGGCCCTTCTCCGCCGCGGACTGATTGCATCCCATCCACTGGACGCATGCCCCGAGCCCTCAGAGCTCTCCAGGACTTCAACTCACCAGGACTCAAGGAGGATGTACTCCCAACCACTGCTGCTGGGCGTTGTACCCGCCATGGCCTGCCCCCTCCCCCTTAGCTTATATGGGGACCGCTGTGATGCTTGGGAAGGGGGTAGTCTATCCCTGTGACCCTTCATTATCCATTGTCCTCTTTCATTTAAATTCGATACACTTATTTTATGACTACCAGTGATTGTGCTTCAAATATCAGTCTTTGCCGTATCATTCCAAATACTTGGGGGGCACATAGGATTATAGCTGTAATACATGTTACTGATAAATATCTGTTAATGGATCACTGTATAGCTATTGTACATAATTACGTCATTCTGTGTTGTAACACCCACATTTGTCTCTTGCAGAATAAACGTGAGCATTGCTCGCTAGCAAGTTAAGTAAAGAGTTTGACACTCATTTAATTAATGGCTTTGATACTCCACTCTCTTGTCTTCTGTGACAAGTTTTTTAGTTTTTTTTAATGTGATTATTTATTTTTACAGGTTAATTTGGGCTTGTGTGTGCGCCCCCCCCCCCCCCCCCCCATACACACACTGGCTCATTTAGCCCTAAACCCCTAACCAACTTTCAGTCAACCCCCCCAACCAGAATTTCTCATTTTCATGCCTGGTTTTTAGCTGCTGTCGACTGTACGCCAACACGGCCAGATGACGTGCACAGACTTTGAAAGTTGGTAAAGCATCCATAAGAAGGCAAGGCCTTTAATTCACTGTAGATGTGTTACTCTTGTTTGTTACATTGCCACCGCGCTGAAACACAGCAAGATGACAAACTGTTTTAAATCACTCTGGGCTACTGCAACAAACAGTGGACTAACTGCTTGTTACATCTACCGCTGACACATCGAAAATACAGGGGTGAAACTACTGGTGTCGCGGACCGAACGGTGCCCCCTAAAATTCGGTTCACCCTGCCTTCACTGTGCATACGTCATATCGGATCTCAGCAGCGTCGTTTCTGGTTGTCACCAGCAATTCACTGATTACCACGTCATTTCTGCTTAAAACGACACTCCAGTCATCATCTATCTCAGTGACAGATATCTGAAGCTTTTGTACAACAATCATTTCCACATAAATTCAGCATTATTTCAGAATAAAAGACAGAGGACCGATCAAAGCATCATCATTTCAGAGCATCAGTAACGACTCACCAGTTATTGCCTTGTTTTCTGCTTAAACCTGACTTTTGAATGATTTAAGAGGTTTTGTCATCTGATGGTTAATAATCACATTATTCCCTTTGATTGGTTTGGGTGTAGAGAGTCAGTCTCAGGCATGCTGCTGTGGTCCCAAATGATTCATGCACAGTGAAGGCAGGGCGGACCGATTTTTAGGGGGGACCGTTCAGTCTTCGATACCAGTACACAAACGTCTCGTACCGGTGATTCAATAATACTGTGACCTGATACAGACCTCTGGCTCACACCACAGATCTCACTACATAAAGTTCACAGGGGGGAGCCTTAAGTGCTGTGATACGTCACAAACAAAACAAAACGCATCCATAATCTGATGTGATTGTACAGACCAGATTGTACAGTGGAGTTGCAAAAATGTGATTTGGACCATGTTTCAAACCATCTACAAATGAGCCTTGAATTGAATTTAGGAAAAAAAAAAAAAACTGATTTCATGCGACATTTGACCGTTCAGGCCTGCAACATGGAATCAGTCAAACCATCTTTTGGGCCACAAAGCATTGCACTTTGTCTGTGTGTGGGTGCATCTGTCCTTTTTGTTGAGTTGTGACCTGTATACATGAATGCATCATACCAGCAGGAGATGCTCGGCTACACAGCGCCTTGTTACTTTTGTGTAGCATGACTTGACACTTAACAACTCACGTCTTCCAGTATACCCACTGGGGATTCATTAATTTCACTTCTTGATTATGTTGAGGGGTTACCACAATAGAGAAGTGTGAATGTTCTGTTTCTTGAAAGAATAATGAAACAACTTTATGGTGTAGCCTAATAGAATAACTGTCACATGAGTCATATTGGATTTGCCCCATCCTGTCGCAACTTCACAAATGGGTATTTTGAGTCTTAAATGTTTGGTTTTTCCATGGGTAAGCTTTATAACTGTGTCAAAACTAGTGGTGTAACGCAGCGTAGCTAGTTCATGAGCCAGCTGCCACTATTTATAACACATCTGAAAGGTGGATTAACTGCAAAATTTACACAAGTATGATTGTGTCATGGTGACTTGTTTTTAAAGTGATAGCTGTGTTAATTTTGATGCAGTCACAATGAAATCAGTCTGAGTGGAGGTTAAAGCAGCTTCACATGTATGTTGTGCTGTTTTGAATGCAGCCTGTTAGAAACAGCCTCTTGCTCTGTTTGCTTCTGACTTTGCGCACTTCTGGATCCAAAAACCCGACAAACTCTTAAAAATTAAAGCTGTTGAGGATGTTGTCTCTTCCTGTACAGTTGTGAGTCTACTGAACCAAGCATCGAGCTCAAAGCGCATGCACAACTGAGCTTGGAGAAGGTCCACAGCTCCAGAAAATAACAAGTATTACTAACTTTTTCCAGTCATCTGTTGTACAGATCCACTGACCTGAATGAATTTGGATCAGGAGATAGGACTTATGAATTTATCCTGAAAGGGTTATAAATACATTTATTACTGATACCCTTTCATCAGATAATGTAGACATCCCCGTCTCGTGTTTTTGAAATTCTAAACTTGGCTCAGCTTCACTGCATTTTTATTTTGTTTTTGTGTTTTTGACATTTTATTGTTAATTCACTGATACGGTTCATGTTGAAGTTTAATACAGCAATTAAGTTCTTTTTATGTATATTTTATTTTAAGATACTCTGTAATACCTTGGACACTTTTTCATTCAGGAGCACAGGCAAAAGTATTTTGTTCATTAAGTTTATTTATTTCGTTAATTGTTTTGGCTGATTCAAAAATGTTCCCATCTACGGCTTTTAAAGAAAACACAAAAAAACCATATCTGATTAAAATTGTGGGGTTTATGAGCCCTTACACCCCCAATGAAAACATTGATGAAAATTGGTGTAGCAGATGGCAAAGGAGATCCTGATACCAGACTTGTTCCCTTTTTATCTCACCATGAGGAAATCCATATAAATGATTGTTAAAGTGCCTTGGCTGTCATTTGAATAATACATTGTTCCTGTTCCAAGCATTTTGTATGGTAATGTTCTATTGGAGGCTCGGGTTTGGTTCATGCCTCTGGTAGTGGCTGATATAAATAAAATGAACCAGACGTCTGAGGCAAGGTGAGCAGTATGAAAGAGTCTGTATGTCTGCGGGTAAATGGAGAAAGGTGGGGGCAGGGAGTGTCTCCTGTCGCCTCTCATTAGGGACGCATAGTCCAGATTGGCCGCACTGTGGCTCTACTCTCAACCTGAACACAACACACCGTTTCACTCTGAGCTGTGCGCACACACACACACACACAAAAAGGGTGTCGGTACTGTTGAACGTCAGAGATTACAGCAGAGATGCTTCTTGGTGAACAGAGTGAGTCAGGTCTGAAGGAAATAGCTGTCCTAAATTATGCTATTAGAGTTCTGCACTGCAGCTGAAGTTAAATTTGGTTAACTCATTTGAATGTGTTGAAGCTGTGAGTGACTGTGTAGCTGCCTTGGAGCAGGCATATTGTTCAAGTGATGTGATGGCTGCTTTGTTTTATTCAGCCTCAGCTTTGCTCCTTTGAGGACCTTGCCATTGCCGCCTTTTGTAAACAAGGCGGTGTGTGTGTGTGTATATCTCAGAGACTTCCTCCTCTCTCCTACATATTCACATTCAGCTTATAACTTTGGCCAAATGAATTCCCTGTGAACATGGGCTTATTTAAAGTACTCTAATGAAATAAAGATCAACCAACATTTTTATTGGAGTGTTTCAGTGAGTGTGTATTGTGGTGGAAGTGGCTGTGGTTTTCCATTCAACCCTTGGGAGGCTGTGGAGTGCTGCTCTACAGGGGCAGGCGCAATGATTTATTAGTGTGGCAGGCAGGAAGAACTAGCAGCCTGAGATAAAGCAGATCTCACATCGCACGCCAGGTTTCCATCTGCTCTCACATGGCAGACAAAATATGCAGAGGTATCACTCATCATATATGCATATTGTTTTACCTTTCCAAGCCTCTCAATGTGTTTGAAAGTCGTATTTATACAAATTTATCTACAGGAAATGTAGAAGCTGTTCATCAAATTTTTAAATCTTTAAGTATCAATCAATTTGCTGCTATAAATAATGCATCATACGCTCATAGTCCTGAGAGGTTGACAGTATACTTGGTTAAAGGTTGGGCAGTATATTGTCTCAGAAGTTTTTTGTTGTTTTTTGTAAACAGTAAGACCACTGTGTGCAACTGATAGTGATAATGAAGTGTACTATAGTTATAACGATGCACTCAGCTCATGATTTGATACAATTCTGAGTGCCCTGTGATTTTTCTCACAAATTGTTTTCGCAGAATGTGCTGCGGACAAACTGACCGAAAAAAAAAAAAAAATTCTATAAACTGTGTAAAACAACAAATGGCCTCTTCTTAAAAGTGCAACTAAAATTATATTTTATCTTAAATGACAAAAATAAGTTTGATTTTTACATATCAAAATAACTAAAAATATTCCTCCACACCAGTAAAAACAAATCAGTTGCTTCATTTTTACATTTAATGGTTCTAACTATATAACTTTTATTCTTAAACATTACAGAGTAAATTAAAGCTGCACAATATCTACCAACATTCTAATACTTCAAAAAACAATATTCACAGCCTTGAAATATCTTAAACATGGCTATTACCAAATTATTTCTATAAAATATTTTATAAGTTTTTTTTTGTTTTTTTTTGTCATCACCAATTGGAAATGTCAGGTAATTACAAAGGCACACCCTAATTGGCTGTTGGTTCAGCCCATCTCTGGTCAGGGAAAAATTGCAGTGTTTATCACTTTACACATTTAGATTATGTCTTGGAATTTCACATTGGTAATGCTCTAAAATAGTGTTTGCATCACCCTGCTGCATGGTGCTGGAATCCAGTGCATTTTCATAAAAGCAATGCATTAACGTGCAACTGAGATGATGGATTTTTTGTGCTGGGTTTTTTTGTTTTTTGTTTTTTTTTTTTTGTCACTGATTCACATTATTTTGTTACAGTTTTGTTCTGTTGAGGAAAAAATATTGAATAATTGAAGTGTCATCCTAACACGCATTGTTTCAGCAAAATATTCCCGTTGGAAAGTCACAGTTTGGTCACACAAGGAAAAAGCATCTGAAAAGCAGCAATGTTAGCGTGATGTCAGAGAGGTACTTCAGCAAGCCCGCTGCGTTGGAAACAGTGTCAGTCCCCACAAACAACCCTGTGAAACACGTTATTTTGTCAGTGTCTGAAAGCTTGTTTGAGACACTTCAAACACAAACGGAGAATATAATGATGTGGCAGTTATCTTTGATGATGAGATTGACAGTGTAAGTGTTACACGAGATTGGTCCACACCCACACAGGGTTTTTATTTTATTTTATTCTTTAAACAGGGATTTTCCACCTTAGATCTTCAAGTAAAGCCTGTCTGTACAAGCACTGTTTTGTTTTGGGGGGTTTTTCGAGAAAAAAAAAAATCTCTATTCACATGGGAAACGGGGAGACTCATAGAGAGAGAGAGCAGACCAGGGCAGCATTGTCCTGTTCCAAGAAGGTGTCTCACAGAGCAGGGCTCCGCCAGTCCAAGCCACACAGAGAGCCGCAGATGTGCCATGGCACATCTCCGTCTTTCCATATGGATGGCACGACCCCGGTACATGTTTAAAGATCAGAGAATCTTTGTTGAACAGCCACAGCCCAGCACATGTCTGGCATCTGGTGTGTGTGTGTGGATTTTTCCTCACTGATTTGCAATGCATTACAACCCCTGGCAAAAATGATGGAATCACCGGCCTCGGAGGATGTTCATTCAGTTGTTTAATTTTGTAGAAAAAAAGCAGATCACAGACATTACACAAAACTAAAGTCATTTCAAATGGCAACTTTCTGGCTTTAAGAAACACTATAAGAAATCAGGAAAAATAATTGTGGCAGTCAGTAACGGTTACTTTTTCAGACCAAGCAGAGGGAAAAAAATATGGACTTATTTCCCTCTGCTTGTTCTAAAAAAGTAACCGTTACTGACTGCCACAATTATTTTTCCTGATTTCTTATAGTGTTTCTTAAAGCCAGAAAGTTGCCATTTGAAATGACTTTAGTTTTGTGTCATGTCTGTGATCTGCTTTTTTTCTACAAAATTAACCAACTGAATGAACATCCTCCGAGGCCGGTGATTCCATAATTTTTGCCAGGGGTTGTAGTATGTGTGGTTTGTTTTTGTTTTTTTTTTTTGTTTTTGTTTTCTGTTTTTTGTTTTTTTCCTCCACAGCAGGGGCGCGATGTGGTGAAACACGTTCCAGCTGTTTTTTTTTTTGTTTTTCTCTCCACAATAGCGGTCTGATGTGGTGCAGCGTGTTCCAGCTACTCATGCACGCCTGTGCGACCGTGCCTCCCTCACGACAGCAGGTGGAATGTTTCATGGTTCCCCATTTTGTGTTTGGTTGGCGGATTTTCTTCCGGTTTCTGCGTCTTTCGTGTTGTTGTGGGCCTTAAAGTATACCCTTTTGTAAAGATGAATGAACTTTTAATTATTAACAACATTCAGATGTTGGAAATCTGGGAAAAAATATTAAAATGTCCTAAAATAAAATGGACTGTCATGCTCATTAGTGTCACTTCACCTGCTTCATTGTCTCTCTGGGTGTGTATTGTGTCTCCGTATAAAATATTTGACTATTTGCTGTAGAATGCTCGGGTACTACATTATGTCAGTGAAAGCCATACTATGGCATTGTGCTGGTCATGTCCATATATTGCACAGGAAATCGATGATACTAATTAGCTGCACCTAATGGTTAGGCTTATTTATGAGTTGTTTTGTTTGTTTTTCTCCATTTGAGTTTGTTTAGCCTGTCATGAATTTCTTAGGGCTCAAGTGTTTTCAAATACAACAAAATGAATCAAATACTCCCCAACTTAAAGGTGTTTCCTTTGTGGTGATATAAATCCAAAAAGCCGCAAATTCTCACCTTGGAAAACTTGGAACCAGAGAATATTTGGTGCTTTTGTTAGATAAATGATTAATCAGTTATCAGAATATTTATCAATTTAACAGTTAGTAGTTTTAACTTGGTATAGTAGTCACATTGTCGTGTTAAAATCACCAGAGTAGCAATGCAATTATTAATTTGTTCATTTATTGGGTATTTTCTAAGTTATTTGTAAATTGGCAGGGGTTTTCTTTATAAGCCATCACAGCTTTACGTAGCCTAAACTGACATTTTGAAATTATGTCTTGATTAATTAGCTGAGCTGTAAAAATAAGTTTTTTTTATAGCTTTTTAAAAAAACAGGAAACATTTGTCACCGCTGTAAGCGGTTTGGCTTTTTTTTTTTTCTCTTGATAAATAACTTTAAATTATTTGGTTTAAAAAAAATCTTTTCAATTCATCATTTCTGAAGGAATTTGTTCTGTTAATGTCACAGTATGACTGCAACTGAAGGTGTCTTTAAATATTATTTAACTGTTGATAATTGTGCAAGGTATAAAATGCTTTTAAAGTTTTCAGGTTTACCAAATATATTATTTGTTATCAGAAAACAAAGTTTAACAAGTGCTCACTTTTGAATGTCTGGAGCCTGTTATCGACGAACAAAGGTTAATAAATAGGGATGGGTATCAAACTGGTTCCTGTTAAGAATCGTTAAATGATTCGAGCCACCAACATCAATAGTCTTTTTGCTTAACGATCCCCTTACCAGTTCTTTGGTACACATTACACCGGCGCAGCCATCGTTTTTGAGGGTGTGTATCAGGAAAATGATCATTTCTCAACGTTGATTGCGGAACCACTGTTCCTGAGGAACTGTGAAGCAGCGGGTCGCAGCACAAGCTACGAAGCACTTTGCTGCTTCTCTCTGAAGCAGCGGATTTGCAATTTCTTCATTAACCCGCTCAAATTTTGTTTATTTATGTCCAGATATCTAGTCGCCAGTGACCATGTACAGATTTGTTTATTTCTATTTGGCCAGAGATCTAGGATCTACTGGGTACAGATTTTTTATTTATGTCCAGAGATCAAGGATCCAGTGACCGTGTACAATTTTTTTTTTTCTATATATGTCCAGAGATCTAGGGTCTACCATGTATAGATTTTTGTTTTTATTTATCTCCAGAGATCAAGGATCCAGTGACCATGTACAGATTTTGTTTATTTCTATTTATGTCCAGAGATCAAGGATCCAGGGACCAATTTCATATTTATTTACTAGAAAACTTGTAAAGCCTAGTTTTAGTACACAGAAATTCACAAGAGGTATTGATAAGGGAATCGATAAAGAAGCAGATTGATACGCAGAATCAATAACGACATTGATATCGATAAAACCTTATCAATACCCATCCCTATTAATAAATGACATGAACTCATATAAATCACCAGTGGTGATTACTGTTAAAGAGGGAAAGATGGGTAAAGGCAGATTAGATTGTGTTGTAATATATCTCCCTCCAGTAAGGACCCAGCGTCTGTATTAGATTTGTTGCCCACTGTTACTGTTCCCTGTGAATGTAATTCACTGTAATGAAGAAGGTCACAGTGACAAACCTCTGCAGTACATGTTTTTTACATTTCACGTTGGCAAAACTGTCCAGGAAGCAGGTGTTTCTTGTTTGCAAAGAAAATCAATGTGGCTGAAACCAAGTGATAGATGGTCGCTTCCTCCACGCCACCCCCATCCCCCCACACACACTTTAGCTTGCTTAATATTGACAACATGATAACTTATCATTGAGTTCAATCAGTTGAAACTCATCATGCTTTAAACATGTTACTGTTTAACTGCTGAAATTAAAGCAGTCATTGGCTGACTGTTTTCTGTCTGTCTTTATATTTCTCCTCCCAGGTGTGTTGGTTTGCGCTTGGAGCGCTAAAGCCGGTTCTGAGAATTGGTGCCTGACCCACGGAACGCACGAGGACTGAGAGGAACACATTGTCTGAGCAGAATGACTCAGAAAGAGGGGGGACCCCCAGACAGCAAGTGAAGAGACGTGAGGATGGGTGCCAATGGATCCAGCTATCCGCACTCATGCTCCCCACGCATAGGGGGAAATGCACAGGCACAGCAGACCTTTATAGGTAGGTACTTACTCTGTCACTGTATGTATTAAAATGGTCAGGTCTTATAGATGATTGTTTATTTTTAATTACCAGCCTATAATGTTATAGAAAAAGCTGAGTGTGATTTATGTCTCTGCTTCCATAATAGCTAATCATGAAAGAGATACATGTCCAATTTAACTTTACGATCATATACATATTATGCTGTCAGTGTATGGCACACTCAGCCTTGTTTGGTTGTTATGTACCACTAACATTCTGCACATGATTGCTGGAATCTTTATGAGGCTGGCAACAAACAGTATTTTTTTTCAATGAAAAAAGTTAGTTTTCTATAGATGGGTGGCAGAATGTCTCACATGTATTGAGGTTTGCATGCTGCACAACTTTCAGATGTAATTCAAATTGTTACTGTGTAAAGTAGACGTAAATATGTCCATGTCATATGTATGCCTGTAAACAGTTTCTTGTGTCCCATGTACTGTTGGCAGATCTGCACTATAGCACTGTGAAGCTACCCTTAGCGTTACAGATGGGACAGACTGCAAAGGATGCAGCATTACTTTCAGCTTTTAAAGAGCGGCTTGATGGAAAAACATTTGTAACATTTGTCGTGCTGATAAAGGCGTAGGTCTTGAACAGCAAGTGGGTGGGTGGGTCAAACCATACCAGCCAGCTCTGCAGGCAGTAACTCAAAAATGATAAATGCTATCATTTTGTAACTCTTCAAATTAAAAGGAAACATACGTAATGAAGATGAAGTTAACATTGATGCAACATATCAGCTGGTGGGGGGGGGGGGGGGGGGGGGGCATTGTTTTGCCTGTGTAGTATCCCATAGACTTGTCTACTAGATGCCTATGTTGGCTATGTTAAGCTAGCAACTACAGGGAAAACGTGATGTCCACTGTGTGACTATGTGGCAAAATACATGACACAGTATGCAACAACAGGAAAGTAAAACCAGAAATAATGGACAGAACATCTGGTTGGGGTTGATATTACAACTTTTCATCAGAGTTGTCAAGTATTGATGGTTAAACAGTTTTTCAGTGGTTCGCCATGTTTCAAAACCTATGCCAGACTCTTGTTTGAGAATTTGTTACAGACTTTATCAAAAGAGAGGATTTCTGAACAATGGTACCTGCTGGATGGTTTTGCAAATATACATCTATATCAAATAAGTTTTATGTTAAAGGCTACGCTGTTAGTGTGGGGTTCTTTGTTCAAAAATTGCACTTATTTAAATTGCAGTGCTGCTCTTATTACCGTTCTTAACACAAGGACCGAGTTGGGCAGGAAGGCCTTTGTGTTTTCTGCGCAGTCTGCTTGGAATATCCTGCAGAATAATATTACACTCCATCTTACATCTACTTTCACTGAGTAAATTTAAAGGAATTATACAGTCCAATGCAGTCTTGAGTCTGTTGAAATTTGTTTTTTAGTATTGTTTTTGTTGTTCTTGTTGTTTTTGTACATAACTACTCTTTTGTGTGTTTGTGTCCAAAACTGTATATAGTGTGGCTATTCTTGTGCAGGTCTTTCTTGATAAACAGATTTTACTGTAACCTCAGCGAAAATAACCAGATTAAATAAATGTGAAACAAGATTTTGATTCATCATTCAGCCATAGTTGTCACGAATAATTGGCTAATTTGCTGTCTTGAGTCTTTGTCCCCGTTACTATTTTTAGTTTGTGTGTGTGTGTGTTTTTTTTTTTTTCTCCATTGAGTGGAATTATAGCTACAGCGTAAAACGGTGATGCAGAGATATTGCTATCCTTTCCATTTCTGCAATATAAATGTCACTTTTGGAAATAAGTTCTCCACAGCAGCTGAAAAATTGCTAATGCCTGTTAATATCTTCCAGTGTACTGAAAAAGAATGGAGGAAATTTTATGTCTTACTTATGCATGTGGTATGTGACTTACTCACACACATGTTGGTATGAGAACACATTATGCATTATATATTGCTTAGCTGTTTTTAATGTTTATTTTTTGATTGATTGGTTGTCAGGTTAGTTGCTTGTTATAGGACTTTCTAGCAGACTTATTTGGTATTCTACAATTATGAACATCCATTAGAACCTTCCTGGTTTATGGTTTACTACAAATATTAAATTTTCCTCTGCAGCCCTCTGTGCCAGAAGGTTTGGACAGCTGCTTGACATAGCTGATGTGACCTCTGAGGTTTACTTTGTGCTCTGCTTCTTGGTTGATTTGGCTCAGGCTCCATATGATTCACGGTGTTAGAATGATTACTGTTTGAGTCACACTGGTAGATGCTAAGAGAAGCACAGGAAGAGAGGATCTCCTTGACAGGGTTTCCTGTGTCGTATGTGCCCCGTCTGTCATGCTAGAAGTGATTGGTTAGTGGATTGGATTGAGCCCAGCAATGGAAATAGAGTGATTAATTCTTCTCCTATGACGTACAATATTTTGTCTAAAATAAATTAAGGTGAATGTTGTTTTTATTTTAACACTGCATGAATAGTCTGTGGTAACTGTGTTAACAGCAGTGTCTACTTGGCCTGACTGAGCTGGGCACACCACAGGTGTGCTAGAAACAGATTGCGCTTGTTTTGTTTTGACATAGAAAGTAAAGTGGTGGAAGAAATTAGGAAATACTTGTCTTAACAGATGTCTGCATTTTAGAAATTTCTTGGCTAAGCTGCCAAATGTATTTAATGATGATGAAAACAGTTGACATAATGTATTTTTCACAAATGTTCAGATTTTGCTTTAAAGACAAATGTGGTTAAATAAACCCACGTATGCGTGTGTTTATTCCAGGCACCTCCTCGTACTCTCAGCAGGGGTATGGCTGGGAGTCGAAGCTATACAGCCTGGAGCATGGCCATGAGCGGCCAGCGGACAGGAAGAAGAAGAGCCTTGGTCTGGCCACGCTCAAACGGAGGTTTATCAAACGAAGGAAGTCCAGCCGCTCAGCAGATCATGCTCGGCAGATGCGGGAACTCTTGTCAGGATGGGATGTCCGGGATACAACCGCACTGGTGGAGGAATATGAGGGCACAGCAGCTCTCAAGGAGCTGAGCTTTCAGGCTAGCCTGGCCCGTGCAGAGGCACCCAGCTTGCAACGGGATCTGGCGGCACTCTACCAGCACAAGTACTGCACCGATGTTGACCTGATCTTCCACAGTACCTGCTTCCCAGCTCACCGGGCTATCCTGGCTGCCCGATGCCCCTTCTTTAAGACTTTGCTTTCCTCATCACCTGGTTATGGAGCAGAGGTTCTCATGGATATTGAGACAGCAGGCATCGATGTACCCATGTTCTCAGCACTTCTTCATTATTTGTACACAGGAGCGTTTGGTGTAGGCGGTGCAGAGGATACAAGGTTGCAGAATGTGGATGTTCTGGTGCAGCTCAGTGAGGAGTTTGGGACACCCAACTCTCTAGAGGCAGATATGAAGGGGTTGTTTGACTACATGTGTTACTATGATGCTTTGCTCAGCTTCTCTTCATATTCTGAGATGGTGGAGAGCTGTAATGAGAGAGGGGCTGTTGCTGGAACACATACCGTGGGATCTGGCGGCAGCGGGGGACCAGGAACCCCAGAGGAGGACCTTAGGGCTCATAAGGCTGTGCTCTCAGCACGCTCCCCATTCTTTAGGAACCTTTTGCAGAGGCGTATCCGCACAGGAGAAGAAATGACAGAGCGTACATTACAGACACCAACCCGCATTGTGCTTGATGAGTCCATTATTCCGAGGAAATATGTGCAGGTTATTTTGCACTGCATGTACACGGATGTGGTGGAGCTCGGCCTGGTGCTCCGTGGCAGCCCCTCAGCAGGCAGTCTCGGGGAGGTGCAAGTCTTGGTGTCTGGGGGCCGCGGAGCCAGTACCCGCACGGAGGAGGCCATGGAACTCTACCATATTGCTCTGTTTTTGGAGTTCAGTATGTTGGCTCAGGGTAAGACAGAAAAATACACAATATACACTTTCAGTACGTCAGCATAGTGATGCAGTAGAACTGTCACGAACGCTAACATTTTTCAATGTGGGTTCTATTTTTAGATGTTCTAATGTTTATTTTTTCACTAAGGACATACACAAGTTTAATCGGTGCAGCATTAATTTAGAACACCATCGCCATCACCAACAGTTATATAAAGTAATGGCATGGGACAAACTAAAAACACTCTCAGTAAACAGCTTGTTGTTGGTGCTGAGCAGGCAAAAATGTCATTAGTAGTGTCTGGTAGCATGGCACCGATGTGTGCATGTTTATCTCATTAAATGTAATGAAATATTTTAAGATGACAGATTATAGAGTTAGCCACTTACCTTAGCCTTGTTGTCCTCCCTGGCACATCTTTCCACTGAATTGTAAATTTTCTCAGAGTATCATGAGTTTCCGCGTTTAAATGTTTGTTGTTGTGGTGGGATTTGATGATTTGAATAAGTTCTTTTCAGATTTTCTTTTTAAGGAGGTGCTTTACAAGACTCTAAGTTCAACATCCCCCCCCCATGCTTTCATAGATTTTTTTTTTTTTTTTTTTCAATGAAATGCCATCGTAATCATCCATTTACTTAAAACTAAATTATGCATGTGCTGACACCTGCACAATATGCCTTTTCAAATCAAACTAATGCTAAAACATTTGGCTGGCCATCACTAATTTTGCTGTTGTGGCTGCTTTTAACAGATTGTTATGAACTGCAAGGCATGTGCACGTCTCCTGCAGCAGGCGACTTCCGAAATGCATACAAGTGCATCTTGTTTTCTGTCAACATTTCATCAGCAGCCTATCTTTACTGAAATGACTATTTTCGACTACTGTTGCTGTTGCACAATGGCTTCCATCGAGTCCCTTTGTCACAACCCGACAATTTCACATACACATAGCAACAGAGGTTGGAATGAGTTTCACTGGTTTTAATACCTGCATTAAGGATTTATGCATTGAAAATTACTGTTGATTGAAATCGGAACAATAAGGCTACATCTGTTTATTGTAAAACTTGAGTAATTATACTGAGGGAACTATTATATGCTAGATGAGCACAAGGTCAAGAATTACTCAGCAGGAAGGTGGCGTGTGCTTGCTGTGTTTTGACTGGAGTTAAATGGGTCGCATTATCTGTAGAAAGTTGTTGTCAAACCATTAATTTTCTGCTTTTCATGTGCATGCTTTCTGCATTAAAAAAAAAAAAACACAACGCCACTGGCAATTAAAATGTCGAACAATGTTTCTGTAAGCTGAAGAATAACATTAACAGCTAATGTGAGTGGCTGTTAATTATTAGCCGGTTACTTCATTAAGAATTGCTTGACTATAAAGGTAGAGGGTGCTCAGAGGGTGTCTATACAATATCAGTGCTGTATTGCGTAAAGCTACATTCACGTACTGACTGGAAAGAAACAGTCATAGCAGTCATTCTTTTCTTCAGTGGGAGACAGTGGAGGATGATGTGAGGTGCAGTCATTTTTTTTTCCTGTGTTAACAAGACAGTAATTTACTAAACTGAAAGATGGAGCAGAATTTTGGCATTTTGCACAGCTTGCTATTGAATTGGCAAGCTTTGGTTTTGATGGTTGCTTAAAAAGATAAACCTTTTCGTGATGCTACAGCTCAGTTTCTCCATAATATGACACATTATTCCTGTTTTCCTGTTGTAAGACTGTCTCTGCACTTAAATAGAAAATCTCTCGCTGCCCGTCTCTCCTCATCTTTAAAGATAAAAAACAATGTGGTTTGTCCTTGTTGCTGCAGCAGCTGCACAGAGTTGAAAATGTTTAATCTTTGAAGGACGATGCTGTTGCGTTACGCAGGTGCCATGTTCACAGGCAGCAGTGACAAGGTACTTGATCTCCCAAGTTGCTCCTGGTGTGTAGTGAGCGCCTTGCGTGGCAGTACCCTGGCAGTGGTGTGTGAATGGGAGGCATCATTGTAAGATACATTGACCATGAAAGCTCTGTGTAAATGTCTATTTACACAGAGCTATAAGTCTGTTTGCCATTTATGCCCTGTTTGGTTCTACTACTAGTACATGTGCATGAAATTCATTATAATTTATTGATGAAATGAGATACAAAATTTCTGTACTTACATGAACATTATTTTAAGTTGTTACTGTCTGCAAATGTTGAATGATTTGGCACTGGCACACGTAGGGATGGGTATTGATAAGATTTTATCGATATCGATGCCATTATCGATTCTGCTTATTGATCCGATTTCTTATCGATACCTCTTGTGAATTTTGTACTAAAAGTAGGCTTCACAGGTTTTCTATGTATTTCATTGAGTCTTAAAGTAAATAAACATGAAATTGGTCACTGTACCCTTGATCTCTGGACATAAATAAAAATAAACAAAACGGTGTTTCACTTTGAAGTTATTAATAGTGACTGGACTCTGTCGTTCTAACTTGACTCGTCAGAGAGCCGCGCAGTGTTTGGAGCTGTGTGAACAGAACGGAGGACGATTCTCGCAACAAGACAGGAGTCCCAGTTAGTAACTTTAATCCGCACAAAAGTGACTCACGATGTCACATATTCAGGGATGAAAGTGGTAAACAAAAAAAAGCTGAAACTCAAAATTACCCCCCAACACCACCTGCACGAAAATGTTTGAATTCTAGAAGTTCTGAAATGCAGTCTGGGACTATTCCAGACAATAAACTGCAGTGAGTGCAGCATCCATTTAGTGAGGGGAAAATTCCAATTCATTCCAGTAGTATTCTGCTCTTACTAGGATGCAGCAGTTTTCTAGTTTGGCAGATAGTTCTGGAGGAAATCACTGAAGAAATTAACACATTGAAAATATGGTTTGACTGAAACAAACTGTCATTAAACTTAAATAAGACAAGAGTCACTAGGTGTTCACAGGAAACACTTATTTATTTCTGTATTTATTTATTTATTTATGTTCATTGTTAGTTGGTTTTATATTTTTTTCTGTTGTATTTTTATTCAGGTTCTTTTTGTCTCTTTCTCTAAAATTGTATATAATCATTAGATTAGTTATTATTACTATTATTGTTGTGCTTGCTATAAATATATCAACAAAAATAAATTTAAAAAATATTACAATTTGTAATACATTTGGCTCTTTTACGACAACAAACGCTTGACAGCTGCAACTGCTTAATGCTAACATTAACATTGAAAATGCCATAGACATGCTAACATGTTAGCATCGGTCCCGTTTTTAAGTTATAAAATACATCTATCAACTGTTTCAGAAGACCATAAGAGGTCGGTTTAACATTAAAAATGGTAAATAATACTCACAGCCATATGCTCTTTAGGGTTTTAGCGGGGGAAAGTGAACGAAAAAAATTAATCAACGAAGCAATGATCAAAGCACTGCTTCGATCTGCGAATCACTGCTTCGATTGGTTCAAGGTTCAAAGCAAAGCCACGCTGCAGAAAAGTTGATTACAGACCCGCTGCAGGGTCTGTAATCAATGTAGAGAAATGATCATTTTCCTGACAAACACCCCCAAAAACAACGGCCACTCTGAAGGATCGATAAGGGAATTGTTAAGTAAAAAGGTTATTGATGTCGGTGGATCGAATCATTTCTTAACGATACCCGAAAGGAACCGGTTCTCGATACCCATCCCTAGGCAAATGTCTCACTGTTTCCAAACACCCATTCCCATTGTTTTAAGGCACCTCTCTACATGGAAATTGACATAAGGGGGAGCCCTAGCATGGTTAAACAGAAGACACACAAACAAGCCCTCTTGTCAAATGTGACTGCAAGATTATTTTTTTTAAGTTGGCTTCATGACCGCGGTCATTGACCGATTACATCAAATCATGTTTCATTCGCTAACTGATTAATCTGTCTACTGCTGGTTGCAGCCCTAATACAGTTATAAATCTAGTATGTGGTTATTGTGATCTTTTGCAAGAAAGTTTTTGTGTGAAATCATGTGCCATTCAAGGTATAGTAGATCATACAAACGACACGGCTGTGTCTGGCTTATAGCATGATAGTGGAGCAGATAAGTATAACTTTTGGCCAGAATTGTTCACTTGATGATACAAGCATCAGATTTGCCATGAATGTTCTTCATAAATCAGTGTTTGAGGAAAAAAGTGTTGGCCACTGGAAAAACCAATATAGCGGCCAGGTAGGGGTCAATGAAGAATTATACAGGGGTCAAAATTTAAAAATGCTCCAATCATATTGAAAAGTATAACACATTGTCTGATCATAAATATTCCAAAAAGGTATAGTTTGGATTATCTGTGACTGTGTTATGTTATGGAGGTAAAAACAGCAAGAATGGTGACTGGTCAGTTTCAGTTTGTATAGGGGTCAAAAGTTAAAGTTGCTCCAGTTTTTGTAAAATGTGATGCAAATTATTGGTTGAGTTAATAGGGTTTTAAAAAGGAATAGTTTGCACTATGTGTCATGCTCAGTTGTCACATTTCATAGAATCCAGTGTACGTCGTCATTGTTTATTTACTTTGCAAACCAAGCATTCAACACAGTCAAAACTGTTCCATTTATCAATCCTATTAGTTCAACCAATAAATTGCACCACTTTTAACCAAAATTGGAGCAAATTCAACTTTTGAGTCCTGTACAAAATTGACCTTTGTCACCATTCTTGTTGTTTTTACCCCATAACTCCGTACCATTCAGTCATAGATAGTCCAAACTATACCTTTTTGTAATCTTTGTGATCAGACACATGTTATAGCTTTCAATATGAATGGAGCATTTTTTTGTTTGTTTGTTTTTTTGTTTTAAGTTTCACCCCTGTGTTATTCTTCATTGAACCCTCCCTGGCCGCCATATTGGATTTTTAAGTGGCCATCACTTTTTTTTTCCTCACACTGATTTATGAAGATTCATGCCAAATCTGATGCTTGTATCACCATGTGAAGGATTGTTTATCTGCTGCACTATGAAAGGGTTTAAAATAATGCATGTTTTCTAAAGAGGATTCTACAGACACACTAGCAAATGTGGCACTTTTTTTTTTTGCGCACATAATAAATGTCCCTTTATAAAATCTGTTAACGGATTCTAGCCAGCAGCTGAATTGAGTGGCTTGACTGGAGACACATAGTTGGACACCTGTAAGCCCCATGCAGTGACCTGAGTTGCACTTACACACATGCGCGCACACAGAGCTTGTTAGACATCACCTTGAAGCTGGAGTGTCACTCAGGGTCACTCTGGCAGCTTAAGCCAGCGAGCAGGCAAATGGTGTCACCCCTGTACGCATCACCTCCTCTTTCTCCCCCATCCCCCCCTTCCAACAAGCCCCTACATGAGGCTGTTTTTGTCATCTCATCTTGCTCTCCCACCAAACTGCCCAGCTCTGATCAGTTCACATTAAACTTCAACGTGGAACGTGATTGAGGTCGACCCAGTGAGTGTCACTCCAGCCGAGTCTGCTCTCAACGTCTGTTCGGCAACATCAGTTATTCCCCTTTTTTGAGTTCCTTCCTCCGCCATTTTTAAGATGAATTCAAAATCCTGCCTGCTAACGAAACCTGACTCTCGTATTGAGTCTATCTCACTGCTCTACACTCCAGCAGTCGTCCGTTCAGGAGACAGCAGAGAGGTCAGTGTCAGGTTTCATATCTTGAGAATCCTCCTCTTTCGCTCTTTTATCGACTGCTTGACATCTGCTTAGGTTTGATGCCACCAGAGCACCAAGAACCAAAATGCTTTGTCATTTTTCTTTATCAATTCTCAGTATTTATCTGTTTACTGCTGTCTCACTCAAATGGTAACCACTATTAAAAGGCTGCTTAATTTTCAAGTGCACCACAGAGACTATAGCCAGTTGTTCTCATTGTGTGGCTCCAATCAGCCATTGCTTTCTGTCTGTCTGAAATGCTGCTTTTGTTATCTTTGGTTTGGACTGATTTGACCAAAGCCCCAGTTGTTGTGCGAACACCAGGCTTGTTTACAGGCCTTGAGTGCAATTGAGTGGCTTTGGAAAATGTGAGCCCTGTAAACACAGAGCTCCAGATAATAACTGTAAGACATGTAGTTACCCCCTGAAGTTAGTGCAGTGTTGAACTGAATGGTGCCACTTCTACAGTGGTTGATATTCCTCAGTTTGTGAGACTCCAGTGAATTTGGTGTACCACCCATGGAGAGAGAAAAGAATGTTGGGATAATGTTGGAAATAATGGTGATTCCAGTCTCTACCTTATAATAAAACTGCCTGCATTTTTGAAGACTGACTATTGAATTGACATGGTGTGACAAAGCACAGCCACACGTTCCAAGCATGGCCATTGTGTATATATACAGAGCAAAAACTGTTTTTTTTTTGTTTTTTTTATAACAGAAAATTTGCATGTTGCACACATGCAAGTAGTTAAAAAATAAATATAAAAATACTGCATTAACTCAAACATTTTGTCACAGTTTTGACCCCTGTATGATCATATGTTAATGCACTGGGTTTGGCGACCAGTCTTCAGTTTTGTCAGCATAATTTGAAAGCACTAAACAGTTGCACTGTCAGCGGCCCTCATGTCACCATGCTAGGGATACCTGCTAGTGCTAATGGTGCTAACATACAAATTAAATAATACTAAATTTCACTCATCGGGCATACTGGAGCACAATTTCTTAAGATGGCCTGTTAATACAATGAACTGCACAGCAAGCCGTATTACATCAGATATTAGTAAAAAAAAAAAAAAAAAAAAAATGCTCAGAAAGGTCAAACACAGTTGTGTCCACAGGAGCTATTAGCCAGTGCGATTGAGCTGTGGAATCTGGACTACCCTTGCTGGTGCTCACCTGTCACTCTAA
This sequence comes from Thalassophryne amazonica, assembly GCF_902500255.1. Classification (NCBI taxonomy): domain Eukaryota; kingdom Metazoa; phylum Chordata; class Actinopteri; order Batrachoidiformes; family Batrachoididae; genus Thalassophryne; species Thalassophryne amazonica. The sequence continues at coordinate 66,886,658 of NC_047121.1, forward strand.
GAGATGACATCCCTAAATTGTTAACTTAATGGCTTGCAATTTTCAAAGTGATTTATTATTTTAAAAAGTGTTCACCCTGTACAGTTGTCAGGCATAGGGGAAACTAGCTATAGAGACCAAAACTGTTTTTGAACCAGGTCGTAAACACGTTTAATTCTGGCGTGAAGTTAAGGATTTGGACATCAGCGTGGGCAGGGAGTGACTCACTTTTCCAGCTAACCTGAAGTGGTCATTCAAAGAACTGCAGGTTTTGGTACTTTCAGGTGGGCTTCATTTTCCAGCACTGTAATTTGGGGCATGGTCCAAATGGTGGAATTGTATGCGCTGGTCTGTGAATGGCTGGTTTTTGTCCACATTAAGGAGAGGGCAAAGGTGACAGGTTTAAAGGAAAAGCACAGTCTGTACAGCAGACAACATGGGGGGAAGCAGTGAAATGTGGTAGTAATAAATAACACAAGTTTTCTCTTTGAATTTGTGATCTCAGGGATAATAAAGGCAAAATGACTCAGTCCAAAATCCAAAACATAATCTTTTAAGCTGAGATTTAAAATGGCCAGAATCTGTTTTATATTAACGTTACCATCACCATTAAAACAAAATGCAACACAAAGGAGAAGTGCTTTATACTACAAGTGTCTGCATAATTTATTGGTGATGTGCATTTATCTTAACAAAATAATGTATTAGTAGCACTTGGATAGACATAATGTTCTAGAATGAAAAGCATCTATATAGTTGTCAGTCATTTGTCCGGCATCCAATTTCTCTGATGCATGTTCAAAGCTGTGGTTTGCGGGTGAAAAGGCATTTTTGAATTTTCTGGTTTCAGGATGACAGTTTCCCAGGGGAGCTTTGCTGCTGAGCGATTTGGCCCAACAAAGAGCTGATTTCCTGAAATGGGAAGTTAGATAGCCATCATATCAGTTCAGAACAACTTGGACTGAGCTTCGGTCAAGTTGGCTGCTTAATGGACCTCAGTTTTGTTTATAAAGTTTAATATGGGAAACGTGAACTATAAAAGCCACATAGATTGGCTTCGATAGTTTTGTCCTAAACAAATATGTCACTCGTGTGGATGTTGAGGATTTAATTTTGTCTGTTATAGTTCAAATTCCCATAACTTATTTCTGTTTGAATAGCAAGTATGTTTTAATGACAAAGAATGTATACAATTAAATATTTTTTTCAGGCTGGAACAGCAAAAACAAATTCTGATGAGCTTGACTTTGGATCAGTTGCAGTGATGTAAAAATAAATAAATAAATAAATAAAATGTGCATAGAAGCTTCTTCAACCAAACCTGCATGCAGCACAGTCCAAGTTTCCTTTGTCCAGTTTAAGTCAAGTCTTTTAAACGTTGGTCCTGTTGTGAGTAGGAAAACCCTAATATTTGCTCGTATCGTTAATAGCTCTGAGTGAGTTTATATACTTAGAGGAAAATGTATTTTTAGTGCACTTATTATGGAGATAGACAGAAGATCAGAGGAATCATGCTGCATTGGTTGAGTTTCTACAGATGTTTTTAGCCCTTGTTGTTTTTTTAAGGGTGTAGTGGGCCATAGTTGATCTGTAAGACATACAGACCACCCGCCACAGTTCAGCACACAACCCCAGATGAATTGGGGCCCATACATAAAACGAATCACTTCAAAATATCAGGAGTTGAAGATGGAGTGTCCTGGGCCAACTGAGCCAAGCACGGCTGAAGTGACTTGAAGTCTACTGAGCTCTGGGTGAGAAGGACAAAAAAACTACTTTTCCCAGTTGGTGGCACTAAGAAAGCAAAGTTATATTTTTTCACTTTTTTTTTTTTTTTTTTAATCTGACTAATGATTCGATCCATCAGTTTTGTGATCATTTGCACCCCTATTCATCTTACAACATGGTCAACAGCCAATATGTCTCTGGTTGCATCAGTGGTCACTGTTGGTGCTCTCACTCCTCTGGTGTATTTATTACATGAGTAAAACGAGTGACGAAGGTGGAGAACTCGCTTTGACAGTTTTTAATACTAGAGATGAATAATTGCTGGTTCATTTCAGTCCAAAGTAATTCCTAAGATCTCTGCGGTTTTTTGATGAATTTGTGGTTTGTGCGTACTGTAGTGTCCACATGTGCAAGAGGTGTATGTGTGTGTGTGTGTGGTATTACACCAGGAGTAGATTTCCTCAGTCCGCTGTGTTTACTTATCACGGTTAAGCGTAGGCAACTTGAGACTGAACCGCATAAAGGTATTAAAGGCATTTCTGTGGGTTTTTGTGTAACTGAGTCAAACCGCTGCCTGCTGTTCTGGTATGTGCCCTGATTTAGGAAATGCAGTAAGGAGGATGTGGGGGCGACTAGAGGGAGACTCCTTGGGTCAGTGAATAGCCAAAAATACTGATGTTCTCCCAGTAGCTCCAGAATGACTCTTCATTCTTATTGATGTTCAGCAAACTACAGATTTATTATTTATTTACACAGAATTTGGGGTTATAATTGCTGTAATATCTGCACAGTTCTCTTTCAAACATTTGTTTCAGGATCTCACTATGGGAATGCTCTTCGGCCTCATCTTCAGAATCCTGTATTTTTTTTGCTGCAGCCAGTATTGGTTGACAGGTGTGACGCTCATGTTTATTTATGTATTTGTATAAAAAGGGCTAACAGCAACATTTGTCATTCAAACCCCTTTTCTTGCTTAAAGTCTTGCCCTGACTGACTGCTGATACCTGCACCTGGCTTAGCTGTCCATTCGAGTGAGGTAACACACCAGTCATCAGACATGAGATGCTGTGTCTGTAGCCTCCTCTTGCCATGCACTCCAAACTCTGAGAAGGTGTTAGCTGTCAGGACACATCTAACGTGAAGCTCTGCTCTAACAGTGTTGGCTACATTACTTGGTTTCCACACAGATTAGCCAAAAGTATTGGTGCCTGTCCTACTTTAGTCTGTGCTAGATCCTAGTTTAGCTGGCACTCACAGTCGTAATAGCTGTGGCTTTTCATTGGTAGCAATACTGAGTAACATAAGCACTAGTAACCATACTAGCTCCAACTCTCCAATCAAACAGCACAAGCACTCGTGACTGAGCTAGCTCTTCTTTTATTTGGCCATATTCCTTATTGCGGAGTAGCTAAACACTACTGACGGTACAAGCTAAATTGTGGCTCATTGGTTCCTTTGTTTATGTTAGCTACGCCAAGCTGTGGTGAAATGGGTTTCACCCTTGATCCAGTGTTTTCTTTGGCGTACACTCTGAGGGTTGGCTCTCACCGAGTGGTGGTTGCCATGTTTAGCAGTCAGTTGTGATATGAGCTTGTCTGTCAATATGGGAGTCTCCTCCTTCTCATCGTGACACCTAGTTCAAAAATAATTGAGCTTAACTGCTGATTTGCATTGCATTTGTCATGAACAAGCCTTATTTTATTTAGCACCATCCAGATTTATCTGAGTTGCCTTTAGTCTCTTTGACAGGTACTGAAAATTTCATGGAAAAATTCCGCACGGTTTCAGAGATGTGTACGAAATTTACCCCAAAAATAGCACTTTTTTCATAAATTTTCTGTGACATTGATATTTAGCATTATTATTTAAAGTTGAATGTTAAATAAATAACCTTGTATTTTGTCAGTTTGTTTGTGCTTCATACTAACCACAGTAATACATTTTTGTAAAGGTAGAAATGTCATTTCCTAGAAAAAAAACATCATGTTTCTAAAGCAAGGTAAAACTGTCACAAGCATAACGCTGAGAATAAGTCCTTGATTTATTTGTGTCAAAACTTTAGCTATATCTCCTACTCTGCTTCAGTAGAATAATTATATTACTTGTTCAATAATACCAGGAACTAATGGACAGAATTTCTTTGTTTCAGGCTTCTGCAGACTAAAGAAGATACCTCCAACTGTTGACACAAGCGTTACGCTCTAGCACATTATAGTATATATGCACTGATAATTTCTAGCAATGACTGAACCGAGACCAATAGAAATATTGAAACTCTGATATATAACCATACCTAAAATGATAACATTTCACAAAAAAGACCACTTTTAAATTTTGATGGTTATGTCACACTTTAGCTTCATTATTTTTGAACTAGGCCATAATAAAACACCAAAACAAATTTATGAAAGAACCTGAGGTTACTTATTCCGTTATGCTCATTCTGTGATGGCTGGTCAGGTTTCTTACTGGATCACCTTTTTTGTATGAATGAAGGAATAGGCGTGCTTGTCCTGAATGACAAGTGAAGTTCTGCCAGCCCTCTTGCCCCCCCCCCTTTTTTTTTTTTTTTTTTTTTACGTGTACTGGGTGGAGTAATGAGATGCACGGTAGGCTTGAGGATAATGCTGAGGGACGTTCTGCATAGTGAGATGCTTCCTCATTGATGTTATTAAAGAATGGGGGTGATGGAATAAGTAGCCACAAGTATTAGTCGATATGAATACTTGGTGTACAGAGAGAATTTATTGAAAATAAAGTTTTACATATATAATATGTTTCCCCTCTTATTTTTGCCTCTTCCAGGCTGTGAGGACATTATTGTGGAAAGCCTGTCTCTTGACTCTCTGGTCCCCATCCTGAAGTGGAGTTCTCAGCCGTACGGTTCCAAGTGGGTCCACAGGCAGGCAATGCACTTCCTCTGCGAGGAATTTAGTCAGGTTGTCTCCTCAGATGTTCTCGACGAGCTCAGCAAGGAGCACTTTCTTAGTGCCATCCAGTCAGACTACCTACAGGTAAAAAGTTCAAGGTTTTGTCGTCCACACTGTGAAGGCTGCAGTACTTATTCATTACTATCGACTTGACCTGTGTGATTTGTTTTGTTTTGGGAAAATAAATGAATGTATTCATGCAAACCAAACACAATCTCAGGCCTTTTTTTTTTTTTTCTCTCATTTTTGTACTTGCGCCATCCAACACAAAAACAAATTCTGAGCTTTGCTGACATTGTTGGAAAATGCTGCAATTTCACCTTATCACCCTGTTATCAGATAGCGTCTCCATTTAGTTCTATGCAACAATATCCAACCTTGTCCTGTTATTTCTTTTTCACATTATTGTCTCTCTTGTCTGACATCTTGCTGCTCTGTACTTTGTACTCTTTCACAGGCGAGTGAACAGGACATTCTGAAGTATGTTGTTAAATGGGGCGAGCAGCAGCTTATTAAGAGGATGGCAGACAGGGGTAAGATAATACACACTGTAATTATCTGCTGACCAGCCCCCACATTAAACCTATTACAAAAAGTAGCCAAACTTTGCCCAGGAAATGAAATCAGCAGGAAGTGGCTTCATGGTGTTCTCTGACTAAGATGTAGCTGCCTGTTGTGCACAGTGCCTTCAGTTGAACTTTGCTGAAGAAAGTGTTGAAAAATATCCTGCAGGTTGACTGAAAAGAATTAAATTTTAATCATTATTGTGTGATTATTTGGCTGCCCAGAGCCCAACCTGCTAAGTGGCACGGCCCACAGCGTGAACAAGAGAGGAGTTAAGAGGAGAGACCTGGATGTGGAAGAGCTAAAGGAGATCCTCTCTCCCCTGCTGCCTTTCATTCGTACTGAGCACATTTTACCTCCCAACAGCGACGTCCTCACTGATGCGGTCAGTCTTCCTTCACTGCTTCCTCAGATTTACATTTATATCCAATCACACTTCATAAACTGAGTCCTACCATTTTTTCACAGCTTAAACGGGGTTTAATCAGCACCCCTCCTTCAGACATGCTTCCCACAGCCGAGGGGGGGAAAGCAAACGCCTGGCTACGGCAGAAGAACGCTGGCATCTATGTGCGGCCCCGCCTCTTTTCTCCTTATGTGGAAGAGGCTAAGGTAAGTAAGTCCCTTCGGCTGCTCCCTTGTTTGCACTCGGGGTCGCCACAGCAAATCCAAGGTGGATCTGCATGTTGATTTGGCACAGGTTTTACGCCGGATGCCCTTCCTGACGCAACTCCACATTACATGGAGAAATGTGGCAGGGGTGGGATTTGAACCCAGAACCTTCCGAACTGAAACCAAGCACATTAACCACTTGGCCACCACCCCTGCTCTGGAAGAGGCTAAGGTACATTTGATTAATTGAACTTCAAGTAGCAGTCATCAGCTGATTACCTTTGTCCTCTGTAGCCATCGCCAGAGAGGGTAGATGTTCTACAAAGAGCTCGGGCTCACCATGAAGAGACTCGCCACAATTTATGATGCCGTTCTTAGCTCAGAAGTGCAAGAAGCCGCGCCTGGTTGTTGCTATGCATACTCGCCAGTTTTAGTAGCTGCGTCACTCATCTTGGCTGGAATTCATTTTCTGTCCATTTGTACACTTTCCTAATACCTCTCCATGAATATTTATGAGCATATCCACAGAGTTGAGAGAGCGATTATTAGATGAAGTGTCAATCAAGTGGAACTAATTTGCAGACATGCTCGAAGTCCTTGAGTTATACATACAACGTTGAAGTTGTGTTCCAACTTGCCGCCTTTTTCTGCCTGTTCTCAGTCTGTGCTCGATGAGATGATGGTGGAGCAGACGGACCTGGTGCGTTTACGACTAGTGCGCATGTCCAACGTCCCTGACACGCTCTACATGGTCAACAACGCTGTACCTCAGTGCTGTCACATGATCAACCACCAGCAAATAGTGGGCAGTGTGACCACGGCTCCATCGGTGGTGGCAAATGAAATTCCAGGTAAGATGGTGGCTGAGCAGCTACATGGTTTGGGGTTGTTGGTATGAAGTTGACAAGAACCTCAGGATGATTTTTGCAGCTCAATCCAGTTTTCATATGAATGTTTATTTAACGAAGTGCATGATGCCTATTTTGGTTTTGTCACCACTGTACAGACTTGCCCAGCTTGCAGGATCCATTTAGAAAAACTGGTAATGTGTGTTTTGTCTTTACTCATCTCACCTTTCAGTACCATCATTGTCAGTGGTAAAGGAGATGATTCAGAGGCTTCAGGAGCTGAGACACACGGAGCAAGTTCAGAGAGCTTATGCCCTAAACTGTGGCGACGGAGCCACCGTCAGTTATGAGCTGCAGCTGCGTGTGCTGCGGGAATTTGGTCTGGCAGACGGAGCCACTGAGCTACTGCAGGTCAGCTGGAAACACAGAGGCTGCCCCTGGAGAATACGAAGAGGAGTTCTTCTCCTAAAGTGACAGTCTTGTTTTAAAACACTCATTATTGTTATGGTATAAAGATGGAACATTTTAATGATCGGTTAATCCCTCACTTGAATTGTGAGGGAGCATCAACCGGTTCTTTTTGGGTATTGTTAAGAAATGATTCGATCCACCCACATCAATAGCCTTTTTGCTTAACGATTCCCTTATTGGTCCTCCAGAGCGGCCATTGTTTTTGAGGGTGTTTGTCGGGAAAATAATCATTTCTCTACATTGATTACAGACCCTGCAGCAGGTCTGCAATCAACCGTTTCTGCAGCGTGGCTTTGCTTTGAACCTTGAACCAATGAAGCAGTGCTTTGATCCGCTGCTTCGTTGGTTCATTGTTTCACTCCTCTTCAGAAGCGGCAACTCCGATTCTTAACCCCTCTCAAAGCCATTAAATTATGTCAATAGTGAGTCACTTTTGTGTGGATTAAAGTGACAAACTGGGACTCCTGTCTTGTTGCAAGAAAGAAACGAGAATCGTCCTCTGTTCCATTGCTCCAAACGCTGCGCCGGTCTCTGCTGAGTCGAGTCTGCTCAGAATTTAGAACTTCACAGCGAATCGCCATTTAAATCAAATGACACCTCTTTCCAAACGTTGTAATACAAACGATAAACTGCAATTAATCAAAATTTTTTTTTTTTTTTTTTTCCCCTCCAAAAATGAGACATCCTGCGCTGGTGTGCAGCAGCCCAAGACTGTGTGGCTGCAGACCTGCAGACTCCAGCAGCTCATACGTATGGAGAGACAGTCATGCCAATAATGTCTGAAAGGAAATGCTTTTGACAAAAACTACACATTTTGTTTATTTCTATTTATGTCCAGGGATCAAGGATCCAGTGACCAGTTTCATATTTATTTACTTTAAGACTCAATAAAATGTTGTTGACATAGAAAACCTGTAAAGCCTACTTTTTGTACACAGAAAATTCACAGGAGGTATTGATAAGTGGAATCGATATCGATAAAATGTTTATCAATACTCACCCCTAATCAGCTATAACATTTTGGGCATGTGGCGCATTTTTTTTGGGGGGTGCACGCTGCTGCATATATGTGCCTCAGTGTTGAAGACCCCAGCGGCTGGAGAAAGCCAGGGGGACGCACATGCTTTACCTGGGTGCAGCAGGATAGATGGTTACTTTTGAGAGGTGGGTATGGATCAGCTGTCTGGCATCCAGGACTTGGGGCAGTTCCATGGTGTGGTGGATGCAGCAACGCATGGCACCAGGCTTTTTCCAAAGCCTAGCCATGTGCCCGGTCAAGTGCACCGAGTGGATAGATGAGTCCATCTCCCCATTTTACACAGTACCTCAAACAATCATGTCAAGAATCATGTAACTCAACAAATTGGAAGGGCATATAATGGGGATGAACTCACATTTAGTGATATACGAGGTGTATTAGATAAGAAACCGACACTTTTTTTTAACTATATGGATTTGAATGACGTGCGATTACACCAATCATGCTTGAACCCTCGTGTGCATGCGTAAGTTTTTTCAGGCGTGTCGGTGACGTAATTTCCCTGTGGGCAGGCCTTGAGTGAGATGTGGTTCAGCCCTCTCGGCTGCATTCCTTTGTTTCACGCGCTGCTCGAGACGGCGCGTGTTGCTTTATCAAAATTTTTTCTGGACCTATGAGGAATATCTGAGTGGACACTATTCGAGAAATTTAGCTGGTTTTCGGTGAAAAGTTTAACGGCTGATGAGAGATTATAGAGTGTTTCTGTCGCTGTAAGGACTTCCCACGGAGCGGGACGTCGCTCAGCGCTTCCAGGCGCCGTCGTCGGCCTGTTTCGAGCTGAAAACATCCTAATTTAAGGCTTAATTCACCCAGGACATCGTGAGAGAACAGAGAAGATTCAGAAGAGGCCGGCATGAGGACTTTATGCGGACATTCCACTGTTTAAGGACATTTTTTAATGAAAGACGTGCGCGCAAATTCACCGAGTTGTTTCCATGACGACTCAGCGAATCTGTGTGCATTGCGACAGGAAAAACACCTCCGTGTTGAAAACCATTTGTAAAATTCAGGTGGCTTTTGATGGCTTTCAACAAGTGAGTAACTGAGAAATTGTTTAACAGCTTGGGCATGTTCCAACTTGCCCGTTAAGGTTTCCAACGGAGGTGTTTTTCCTGTCGCGACCCCCCGCGGTCGGGTCCGGCCCGACATGCGACTCTGCCCGCACGTTCTTTTATTACAAAATGTCCGTTAACAATGGAATGTCCGAATATACTCCTCATGCCGACTTCTGAAAGTTCTCTGTTCTCTGACGACTTACTGGGTCAACAGAGCCTGAAATGTGGAAGTTTTCAACTGAAACGGCGAGACGCTGCCGCCTCGAAGCGCAGATCGCCGTCAGGCGCCGTGGGCCGTCCTTAAAGCGACACTACCAGACCAAAATCTCTCATCAGCCGTTAAAATTTTTACCGAAAACCAGCTGAATTTATCGAATGGTGTCCACTCAGTTGTGCCTTACAGTTTTTGAAAAAATTTTGATCAAACAAAGCAGCAGTCTCTGAGCCATTCCTAAACAATGAAAAAAAGGACGAGAGGGTGGGCGACTCCTCACTCAAAGACTGCCCACAGGCGAATGACGTAACCGACAGGCGTGAAAAAACTCTCGCATGCCCACGAGGGTTCAAGCATGTCTGATGTAATCACACGTGATTCAAATCCATATGGTTTTTGAAAAAAATAATGTCGGATACTTTTCTAATAGACCTCGTATGATGTACAAGATCGGTCCAAAAAAAGATATAACTGCTGCTTGCTGGATGTGATTCTGGATTGATGATGCATTTGGACAAGTTTGGTTGTCAGTGAGAGATGGACCGTTTCTACACAGAACTTTACTAAAGCATGTAACTCTTCTGATTGTTTCACAGCAGTTCCATTCTAAAACTCAAATAATACAAACTCCACACAACACCAAAGAAAGGATTTTGTATGAATTTAGCCACAAAGAAAAGGTGCGCAGAGAGTCATCATTTCAGCACAAACATTTACTCAGAGGAGGTTATTTTCCTAATTGCATACCAGTCAAATGTGGTCCTGAGTACACACAACTCTGCAGAAAGGGTTTTGTATGAATGTAGCTCAAGCAGATCCTCCTTCCTTCTCTATCGACATATATGGTTTTGAAGTAGCACGTAGCTTGAAATGAGCTCGTCATTTTCTTTCATTTCAGAGCCTTGGTCTGGTGAGGACTTATTCTTTATGTTTTTCCTCTGTTTTTAGAACCCTTACAAGTTCTTCCCTGATGAACGGTTTGGAGATGAGAGTCCAATTCTGGCTCTGCGCCAGGTGGGTCGTTGCCGGGTTAACAGCAGTCCAGCCATGGATAGCATGTTCACAGAACTGGAAGGCATTGCGGGCTTTCACCCTCCTTTACCTCCTCCTCCACCCCCTTACCACCCTCCTGCTACACCCAGTCATACCCAACTCAAGGGCACCTGGCGACCTCGCGTGCCCATCCCAACTCCCACCCGCTCCTTCTCCTACCCGTGTAACCGCACTCTGATACAGCGCCATGCAGCCACCAAGCATGGCAGCTCGGACTACTCCTCTGCACCCAGGTCCCAGCCCCCCGACTGCACCAATCCACAAGCTATGGGCCGAGCTTTGCTTTCAGACCCGCAGGCGGTGAGTGTGTGTGTCTGTATGTTGCTTCCAAGTCTTCCAGAGGTTTTTGTCTGTGATAACGAGCATCTCATTTGCTGGGTAACACCATGCATTTCTCCTTGCAGATGAATCTAGAACCTGTTATGAGAGAGTTCATGCCAGACATTGCACTGGGTGTTTCAGTCATGTCCCTGAGGGAACAGCACATGGCAGAGATGGACAGGGACGGTCCTCACAGTCCCATGGGCCACCATCTACCACATGGACCCTGCCCCTCTGCCCGCCTCAGCCATAGCCATGGTCCTGGTCATGGCCACTCCTGTAAGAGACATGCTCCTGAACCCAAGCTGGAGGCTCAAGCAGAGTTTCCTGACCTGTATGACTTTTCCTGCCGACCTGCAACCCCGACCTCCACTCACCCTTTGCCCTCCTTTGCAGGACCAGATCTCTACAGCCACAGCTGTACCCCCTCTGGCTCTTATCCACCTCCATACATTTCTGATTCCCAATCCCAAGGACGGACAGGCCCAGACCCACTACGGCTGGATGTCCTCAGTATGAAGTCTCAGAGGCACGATGGAGTGCTTGCCAGCCCTTCCGGGGGCCAGCCTCGCATTGGGCACATCCTTAGGGGCCGAACAAATGAGACGGACCTGACTCACGGTTTAGGCCATTTGAGGTGTTCCAGTGGGAACATGGAGGGCTACGAGGACAGACTTACAGGTTCAAGAGATGCCTCTGAGGAGATGGTTGTAACAGCAGAATTATCAGGCCCGGGGCTCCTCCAGCAGTCTCACAGGAACAGTGTTGGCGAGGAGATTGCCAGAGACCGCAGGTCACCCAGCAAACCTGATTACCCTTATAAGAAATCTGCACTTTAATCCCATTTGGCAGACCAGGGGTTGAGTACAAAAAGGGAAAACATGGCGAGTGGACCTCCATTATAATTGTTGGCAAAACACTAAATATGCGCTTCTGTGTGCATGGTTTTGTTTTTTGTTTGTTTTTTAATAAGTGCAGGGGACAGGAGTAGTTAAGTTGCTATTTATAGGGTGTGTCCTTTTGTCCTACCTCTATCACACTGTGCTATCCATCACACAGTTTGGAAAGAGTAAAGTTGTAGGTTTGCTATTATCTCTTGAAGCCTGCTTAGTCCTGCTGGTTTAGAGGGATGGATTGATCCAAGTCTGGTTGTACCTCCACACCGTGTGAATCCTACTTAAGGATGTCCTACAACGTCAGATGTAGCTCAATTTTTTAATATATATATATAGTTAAAGACTTCATCGTTTACCTCCCCAGACATACAGGAAGAGGGTTTCTCTTAACACAAGTGAACAAATGCACACAATCTCAATTGTTGAGATTAAAATTGTGCAACTGTGGTTTTATTCTTTCCTCCCATGGCTTGTATTGCCATTTCTTCCCAAAGCATGCCTGCAGCAACCTACTGGACTAGTTTTCTGCTCCTGGCCCGGCGGTGCCGATGAGTAACAAGCCAACGCTTGGTCACACAAAACAGAAATTGGATCTGGCAGGAAGTAGGTCATCAGAGCTAGTCGTTCTCCAGTAACCTAGCGAGATGATTGTATCGAGTTTTAAACATCACAGCCGACGAGCTTCCTGCTTCCAGGCAGGAGCTGATGTCTTCAGATGAGACAAACAAGAATGGTTCATTATTTAGATGTGGTGGAAAAATACGGGGCATGACATGGCAACGGGTGAAAGTGCAGGAGCTCTGATCATTCTTTGATATACATACACGTGTTTTGGCAATCTCGGTACTGTACACTCCCATCTCTAGTCAGGCCTGTTTGTACATATCAGAGGTGAATATGAAGAGTTTTGGCACAGAGTGCAGCAGTCAGCGTGGTAGAACTTTTTTTCTTCTTCTTTACCCTCTCCCCTCCTATAGCATCAGAAAAAGCTAAAGCCTTAATCACTGCTTGAAATATTCAGACTTAGCTAGTTATTCAATTTAAGTATGATGTCATTAAATGGCTACATCTGCTAACTGTTAATCCGACTGTTCTGTTCGCTGTGGGTAACACTGAGGTATTGTGGCAGGTACAAAGTGGAATTCACTGAACTCAAAATGCTGAACCAGGTATATATGCATTGGGCCTCTGTATGTCACCAACCTGCAGCGTGTGAGGTTGCGTAGCTAATGTCGATACTGTTAAAGCGCCACAGCCGCCGGCGATCCCGTAAGTGCAGACAGAAGTCTGTCGCTGCCTACAGCTGTCACTCAACCTCTTAGTCAAATATGTTTGCACTGTAGGAGCCAATGGTTTGTAAGTGGACGAGAAAAAAAGAACAAATGAACTTTGAACAAAAGTTGGTGATTGCTAGCTCATATCTCCAATGGAAATTGTATATGTTCTTAAGTTTTTTTTTTATGGTTTTATTGCATTTTAGTGATCGTTGACTGTTTTTACTGTAGTGGACAACACTGTGTTCTTGTCTTCATCATGAAATCTCCCTAAGAATCTGTGGTTATAAAACAGTCTTATGTCTCAATCTGCTTTAAATGTTATGCATTTAAGGCAGATTGTTCAGTAACAGAGGCAGTGTGGATTGCCATGTTTTCTTTTTCCTAACCCCATGTTACCCTTTACTTTGAAAGTCACAAGAAAACATGGAGCATCTGAAGATATTGGCCGCTTCAGCAGCAGTGAAGTTGCCAAGCAGAAAAATCATTTTTCCATCGAGCTTGCTTCATGGGGAAAAAAATGCATAACTCCAGATTCCTCCCCATGTTCGTGTCGGGCAGTTGTTTGATTTTCCAGGACAAATGTTCCATTGAATAAAAGTCCTTGTTTTGCTCTTTGCTGTAGAGAAGTCAGTGCCTTTCCCTCGCCTGCGGCTGGGCTTTTATTGGAGAAGTGACTTTGTCTATGCAAGCTCTTTTCTACCAGCTTAACCAGCCTGCACTGAATAGTTATTTGAAATCTCATGTAGCTCGTTTTATGTACATAGTGTTATTTAGCACCTTTGAAACTGAACCACCTGAAAATGTGTGATTTGCTTGTGTTGAACTCTTAACAGGTACATTGTACTTGTATGGTCTAGAAAACATCTTTGTAGATTAATATGCATTTAGTTTCACTGAATCTATTTTTCTACAGTCACCACAAAAGGTGCATAACAGTGGTTAACTTGGCATCCTCAAAATAAACTGGTTTATGTATTTTAGTTGGTTGCAGATGGGTTGGTTTGTGCAAGAGGGACTACTATATAGTATTGTTTTTCCAAGCTTTTATTGATTGACAAAACATTGTTACTGTGTAAAGAGGCGAACATTCACCTTGGATAAATGACACGTTCCCACGCAGTATGCAAACTGGAATTATTCCACAACTGGGTAATGAAATTCTGATCCTGTGCAAGTAGGCTGGAACCACTAATTGTTCCAATTTACAAATGTTTTTATGTGTTCTAGAAAAATTAAACTATAAGCTTACAGCACTTAAAATAAAATTTCTAAGATTGCTAAGCAGCCACGACATGTTTAGAGTCTTGGTCAAACACAGCAAGTGTGCTGTGCCCTTCCAGAAATGGCTGTCAATCCCAGTTTTCATACTGTAGTCCATGAGCCAAGCCGGTTTTTGGTGTCTAAACAACCCTTGTAACCTAGCCTCAGTATATCGACATCTACAAATATGTATGATATCCATCACAGGGCTCAATGAAGCATTACACAGGAGTCAACATTCAAAAATGCTTTAATTACATTGAAAAGTACAGCACATTTGTCTGACCATGAAGATTCCAAAAACAGTTTGAACTATTTGAATGTTACGGGGTAAAATCACAAATGGTAAAGGTTTATTATACATTTGTACAGGGTCAAAAAAGTTGCTCCAGTTTTGATTAAAAAGAAAGTGAGGCAAGCTATTAATTGAGCTAATACAGTTTTAAATTTAGTTTGCATGCTCTATTTTGCAGTGTTCACATTATCATATAATCCAGTGTACAGTGGCCTTGTTTGAACATTACTTTGGAGACCAAGAACTGTCAAAATTATTACATTTATTAATGATATTGGTTCAACTAATAATTTTCCTCACTTTACCAAAATTGGAGCAACTTCAACTTTTGACTCTGTACAAACTGAAACTGACCTTTGTCCCCGTTCTTGCTATTTTTACCCCATAACATTCAGTCATCAATAGTCCAAACTATAACTTCTAGGGAATCCCTGTGATCAGACAGATGTGGTATACTTCAATATGATTGGGGCATTTTTAAATTTTGACCCTTGTGTGATCCCTTGACTCCTACTTGGCTTTTTAGCTGCCACCCTCAGATGGCTGTCCTGCATTTTCATGTAGGCCATGTCACACTGAGGTGTTGTTAGGCACCTTAAGTGATATTGATTAGGTCAAAAGTGGGTTTCAGGCTCATGAACTACTGCACGGTTGTTTGTTTGATGCTAACAGTCACATGGTCATCCAGTAGGCTGAAACAAAGGTAATCAACCTTTTTAAAGAGTAAAACCAATTCCTTCTTCTTGGAGACTATTGTGTAACATTTACATACAACTATTCCATTACAACATCCTCCACAATGAGTTTCAAAGATGGTAAAATTAATAAACAGTAAGTCCAAAAATCACATTAACTCATGAAAGTAACACAAAGGGATAACTGGAAGCAAGTACTGACGTCTTATGTCTGCATTCAAAGTAGGATGTTGGAATTTTCCACTTAACCAATTCTGACCTCAGTGTTCCAGCACCCATGACTCCAAAGTTAAGTGAGGCTGAACCAGCGCCAACAGCTAGAACTACACAAAATTATTCACACCTACACACAGCTGCCACATTAATAGGTACGTACATTCAAGATGTCTAAATTTGCAACATTCTAGCAACGTTTTACTGTAAAGCTCCAAGTTCCACTTTACTCAAATCTAAAGTAGGATGTTGCTTGTTGTCTGGATGGCAGCAAAAAAAAAAAAAAAAAAAAAGTGACCTTAATTTGACACAAAGTTGAACTTTTGAAAGATGTGACCTGTCCTTAAGCATCCTTGTTACTGGTATCCTGCAGTTATTCTGCGTCTCTTTCTGGACTGCAGCCCTTCAAAGAACTGGTAGATAGCTTCTGCTGTGACCACCTGATGGACAAAGAAATAAAAAATTTATACCAGAGTGTTGGAATAATACCACAGTACTGGTAAAGTACTGGTTGCAGTCTGTTTAGATTCAGAATATTTCTCACCTTTCTTTCGACAGCAAACTGATTTAAGAATGCGTAGAGCTCAGTCTTCATGTCGTTTAACTCTAAAGGAAGGCCACAGTTCACATCAAGTACTCTGATAAATTTCACTTAAAAAATTTTTTTTTTTAATATATATACATTGCATCCAGTCATTAAACAATCTGTCGTTTATCTTGATCCCACCCTGAACTTACGGTAAATTATCTCCAGCTGCTGCACATGATCCATTGAGCTCAACAGTGACATCAGCGGGTCCTCCCCAAACGGCTCTTCCATGCCTTGGTTCTCATAGGCCAGAACTGTGTCGGACTGATCCATGAGAAACTGTACCCCGGCCTCCACATAGGCCCTCTGTGCACACAGTGCAGAAACAATGTATTTGATTTGAGTTTAATCGGCAATAAAATTACATTAAAAATATGTAAAAAATAAAATACTGCCGACGATAACATAAGAAAGCTTCTGATGTGGATGCTTATTATTTAAATGTCTAATTTCATAACAAATAAAAAAAAAAAAATACATCACAAATAACGCTCGTGTCCATTTTTTGTCCTTTTCTCATTCAGGAAGTGTTCCTTGTAATTTGATTTAATTTCAAGTGGGCGTTTAACCAACTTTCTTTAAAAAATAGGGGGTAGGCTGATGCTTGGCCCTGGGCCCTCCAATGAGCAAATATGGTAACCAATTAGTCATAATCTCCAGATTAATAATAATCTTACTTACAGCCCAAGATTAATCTATTTTCAGTGTAGTCTGGAAAGCATTTTTTAAAAAGCAGCCACCTTTGTAGTGAACACTGGACTTTATATGCAGGTGTGCACATAACGGGTGCTCATGGATACAAAAAAAAGGCTTTCCTGCAGAATACACTCAGTCTTTTCTACTGTGAATCCTTCATTTTTTATGCACACAACCACCTGAGCCCCAGTTATGTGCACACTTGTTTATATGGATGAGTCAGCATAAATGTCACTGGATGTTCAGACAATTCCTTTTGCTTTTGTTTTATTTGTTAGTACATGTCCAAAGGGGAGAGAGAGAGACAGAGACACACACACACACACAGAGTCAGGCATCACTGATGTTTCTCCCTAATTTCAAAGCAACTCCAAAGACAAGCCAATTTACAATCATGCAGGACACATGAAGGCACCAAATGGCCGAGAAATTCATAAGCCAAGAATGTTTGGTGTCTATTTGATGATTAATGTGGAAAATGGCTTACATTAATCTCAACACTGTCTGTGGCTCAAACACCTGTAAAGTGGCTATTCGGTCCTTTATATCAGCGTGTGTTGCAGGCTGCAGTGGGTTTAAGTGACGCTCACCTTGCAGCTTATGCAGGTGCAGAGTTTGGATCTCCAGCTGTAAGGCCAGAACACAGCTCCTACCCGGGGTCTCTCCGGCCCCTTGGCCTGCAGCTCCTGCAGCCTGCACGACTCAACCGAGGCCTTCACAGGGTCACCTGTCATTTCACCATGAGTCCGTTTGCCAGAAGACCTGCTTTCATGCTCCTACAGTGCACATAATGGTAGAAGATGGCGAGGTTACTGCATGATACAGGATGGATGACATCTACATGCGGTGCTGCAGACTCGCCCAACTGTTGAGAGCACACAAGGCCATGACTGGCTGTTGAAAATCGCCAGTTTACAGTAAGCGTTCTTTGTGAAGCCTGGCGATAGTGGTCTACAGAGCAGGAGGCCCAGGGCTACATGGGTCATTTCTCCTGTAATTATCTAGAAGAGGGGAAAAAGCACAGTGACAGGAGGAGCCGGTCTCTGGATTCTATTGCTTGTTACTCACCAGCTCCACCTAGTGGCAGGATGACAAGAAGGTGCATGGGAATACTATGTCTCTCACCATACGTTATTATACAAAGATCCCCAAAATAAGAGATGGGCACTGGGTGGAAAAAGGACTAAATTTAAACACAACTCTAACGGCATTCTTTACAGGTAACAGCTTTAATTTGCTGATAGAGAGAATACAGGAGGCATAATCAAGCAAGATCAATCATGTCTTTTCTTATTTGCATCATTACACCTCTTTGGTGTAGATCTGTTAGCGGTTAGAGGCTAAAGTGATTGGACTGCATTGGGTCTCTGTGGCGTTAAGTATCACACTGTTTAGACCATGTGATCCACCATCAAGTTACAATTTCTGGAATTGTGTTAAATGTAGGCCAGACTGAGGGTGGAATTATGAAAGTGACACTCCCTCTGAAGACATCTGATACAAAACCCCTCAAATTTGCAGCCCTGTGGCATTGGTTTTAGTCCCATCCTAACAGTATGGATTTATTATTTAGTGTATCAAAATCTGTCTCCAAATATAAAGTGCATGTAAATGTGGACACAACTAAGTTTGGAATGCACCAAACACTGGGCAACCCCCCCCAAGCAATGACATCAAATAGCTTCTAAGATCTATATTGCAGAGACTGGGTTTTGACATATATATGTCGTTTTTTAACCAATTTAGAGTCACCAATTGACCAAACCCGCATATCTTTGGTAGTGGGAGGAAGCCGGAGCACCCAAAAGGAACCTGTGCAACAAGAGAACATGCAAACTCCACACAAAAAAGACCAGGTCAGATCTGGACCTAGGACCTTTTCATTGTGATGCAGCAGTGCCAAGCCACTGTGCTGTAATAACTTTGTAGGGTTTTATTGACAGCAAATGAAACCTGCCCACTTAGCAAATAAAATAATAAAAATGTAATGACACAAATAAAATGAGAAAATAGTGAGAAAATTTTGGAATTTTCTCACCTGCTTCTCCCCTTGGCTGGTGGAAGACTCTTCTTCACTGTCTTTATGACCGGAGCCACATTGTCCTTCTTCCTCCACATTAATGTCTACCTCCTCCTCTGGGCATTTAACTTTAGCAAAGAGAAAAACGAAATTAGATTTGGATTTTTAACCTCCAAATTTTTTTGCAGAGTGAGCAATCCAACTTCTCAGGAGAACAGGCTACCTGCAAAATGAGCCGCGTACGTCCACAAGTAAGGAGCTTTGTTCATGCAGGTCTCACAAACCATTTCCTGCAGCTCCTCGGAATCCACTACCATGCAGCCAAGGTGCTGCCAAACACAAAACAACCACAAATTACACCATAATGCCGGAATTAAAGACTGTGCCAAGAATCCTGTGCCTTTATGAGCATTACTGATGCTTACCCTGGAGTGAAACCAATCCTCACAAATGACGCACTGAATCATCTCATCGTTGGTCTAGTGGGAATTTTTTTTAAAAATGTTTGGTTATAAAGGTGTAACAGCAAAATATTTAGAAGTATCTGCCAAAATTATTAGAATTATAGGGGATGCAAGAGTGGCTGCAGAAAAAAGTCCTAGAAATACCTGATCTTCAGTGTCTGGATACGGCCGGTCACACGAGCAATAGGTGCCACGGAAATTGTGATTATAGCAGTTTTTTACATTTTCCTCATCTTTCATCTGTGAATATGAGAAAAAAAAACACAAAAAATTAGAGACCGTTTACAATATATGAAAGATAAATAATACAGGAAATGTTCTGTGATAACAGACTTACAGGAATGAGCTGGCACTGAAAACTGACAAACTTGGCGTTTCCACAATCACAACGGAAATTTCTACGTATGAAAAACAGGACGATGTGAAGATTTGAAAATGTGAGCAGTTTCTTTGTGAAACACACACTCAAATGTTTTACCTTTTGGTATACAGCTCAAATATATCATGTCCATCGTGGCACTTGTTGGCACAGGCCAGACAGATCCCAGCAGGTTCTGCAGCACTGGGTGTGCACGTGCTGCAGGCAAACACGGCCTGTCTCTTCACATAGCCCTAACAAAATTAATAACACACAGGAAGGACAAATCAGGTCAAGTTCCAGAGTGTGCACTGGTACCATCTTTTGCTGCATCTATTCCACCACAATCCCACCAGATATCCTGAATGACAACCACCCAGGCAAACAGCTGGTCCATCTATACCTCCCAAAAGTATGAGCCATCTATGAGGTGATACATGAGTGTCCCATTGGACTTGTCCAGTTGCTGAGGTCCTCCACACTGTATCATGCCCAAAGAACTGCGCCACAAAATGTAAGTAGGACACTTCATTATTTGCTTGACCAAAGACATGCAATCACTGCCTTTGGTCAAAGGTTAATGTCGAAGTCAAACAACCATACTATGGAGTTAAGTTTTATATTTGCAAATACAACATTATTTGCAAAGACCAATTTACAAGTTACAAATATGAAATTTGCATTTGTGGATATCTGAACACATTTGCAAATCAATGATTATTTGTAGGTCACCCTGCGTGCATTTACAAATATTGAGACAATTTTAACTCCATACCATACAGGAAGCACCAAAGACCCATAAAGAATAGACATTCATTCTACTGTAAAGATATTGGCATTGCCAATAACCTCTGTCCAGCAACTTCATGAATCCACAAGATCTTCCCAACCATCTGTTGATCTCAAGGCTGAAGATCCAAGAACACCGATGTAGAAGAAATAAATCCTGTACAGGCCCTCAGGCCCACTGACACCTATATTTATCCCTAGATATGGTGCCTTGAAGTGGACAAACAACTACAACTACCTCAGACAGGATGGCAGTCAGATACAGGTTACTTCCCTGGCCGAGGCCGGGACCCGTTTAAAGCTGGGTGAATTGGGACGACGCAGAAGTGTCTTTTGTCCAAGGAAACAGAGAGGTAATGTGATCTGCAATCAAACCCATGTCTACATATCGACGGTCAAAGCCGAGGTCTTTAGTAACATGGATACCAATGACATCTTTGCTGGTTGATTAAGTTATCAAAAGTAAATCAAATATATTTTAAATTTTAGTGTGTTGGTACGAATAAACGTGTCATTTGAACACCCTTTCCAGGTGCTGACCCCAAGTGATAGAGGTGGGCAGATTGATCCTAATATCGATACCAAACGCTGGTATTGATACTGAACGAGCCTCGTGTAAAAAGATTGATACTTAAGCTTTTTTTTCCTCTCCTGCACACAGCGCACGCAGATTCATCAAAGTCTACTCTGTCTGTAAGAACAGCGCTGCGCTGTGTCACACAACACGGAGCAGCGCACCCTTGTATTGTGGTTTGTCAGTCCTCTACCTCAGGAGATTTTATGTTGTGTTGAGTGATTTTTTTTTTAAACAATAATGTTGATTGTGATAATAAAGTATTTTGTTGTCACGTACGTTTGGAGAAATTCTATCCTAGGTCTTTTGGATCCTTTGGATCTATGAAGCTTAAATATGAGAAAGTATCAGTATCGATGTCGGCGATACTGGGCCTGTATTTACTGGGTATCGGATCAATACCAAAATCTCCGGTATCGCCCACCTCTACCAAATGAGTCAGTTTGGGTCAATCGTCGCACCTCCTTTCCCTGCATTCTTAAATTTCTGAGTATTTTTTTTCTACATAATTCACTATCTAAAGAAATAAGCAAAAACAGCAGTAGTCTTAATGTAAATTATCTGCGGGAAATCAGATATAATATTATACTCTGTAAAACGGCATTTGTGAAAAAGGAAAACAAAGGGCTGTGGCGCCAAAATCTTTTCTTACCCGGGAATAAGAGCAGTTATCTGGGTCGCTTCCCGCCAAAACACATAACGCTTCTCTGAGCTCGTCCTCATCAAACGACGCCGCACACTCATCCTGAGTCACTGCCATACTGGAAGAAGAGAATTAAACCGATATTGACAAAAAAAAAATTAAAAAATAAATACTATTGCGGGCGGGAGTTTGGACTGGAACGCGCGGAGGAAGTGACGTAAAATCTGGGTGGAGCCTCTACCAAGAAGGTCCCCTTTGTTTCTTCAATCAGTTCATTTTAATCAGTTAATCAAAACACGCAGTCTGGTTAGCATTGCAAAAAACGCAAACTGATTGAAATAAATTTGTTGCAGAGCCGCGCGTTGTATTAGATTTTGAACCAGATGCAGATTTGGGACATTTTTTTTTTATTCATATTTTAATGCCTCTCATATGTTTCCGCGTTATAAAAACAGTAATGTTTGATCTTTATATAGGCTCTATCAATGTTTTCTTCATTTTTAGAATTTGAATTTAATTAATACCAATATAGAATTTTGTATCTTTTCTACAAATACTATTTTAAAAGGAAATTATTATTATTATTATTATTATTATTATTGTTGTTGTTGTTGTTGTTGTTGTTACTAACAATCTACACATCCATCCTTTTATTCTGCATGTCTTGCTAGATTTTTTTTGATTTTTTTTTTTTATGTTTGTGAATAGAATATGCTTTGTTGTTTATTCTATTTTAGTCCAAGCTGTCAGTCCTGGAGATTATATTTGTCAGTAAAATAAGATTGTTCCCTAAATCCACAATCTGTACTTTGCTTACATTATAAGAAAAAAATCTTGAATATTCAGAAATAAGTATCCAAAAGTTAATAAGATTTTTCTTTTTCTTTTTGGAGGTCTCTTTCTGTTTTAAAATAAAATCTGCTGAAGAGTGTTGCAACAAATGTCCAGTAGGTGGCGATACGGTGACATTTGTTAAGATTAATAACGTGCACCACACGGGAGCAACAATAAACGTAGAGTAATAAATAACATTAAGAATAAATGCACTTAAAATAAGTAAATGTTAATAAGTAACACAGATGAAAATACACGTTTTTGGTGTTCAGTTGGAAGTTAAGTATTAGCACGAACAAATAGATGAAATAAGTTTATAATAACTAGTGACATTAAAACAAAGAACAAATATGTCACACTTATAAAGTATTTCACAAATAAATGTGACGCCTGTACAACGATGATATGAATAATATATGGAAATATATGTATAATATAATTATATTTATATATGGAAATATAAATATAACTCATATAGGAAAATATGTAAAATGCTAAATTACTGATTTGATTTGGAAAACAGTTTTAAAAAGAGGCTATTCAATTTCAATTTACAACGCTGCCTCAAGGCTATTACAATGAGTATTATAAAAAAGATAAATTTGATAATTGTTCAATATTCCATTTATATCTACAATATAGTGATGTCTTTATTGTAATAGATTTTAAATTGTGAATTTATAGATGTTTTAATGTTATTTTTTGTTTTAGTGTAGTCGCAAGTATATTAAAATAGTCTAATACAAATGTGTCAGAACATTATGTTGCTGTTATAATGTATAGTCTTTCTGAATTCCAAAGTTTCATAATTAAAATATATTAAATATATGCAGAAACCGAAGCTATGTGCATACACGCACAATTTTTGTTTAGTCACTACTTTCTATCAAATATAATCCATATAATTATAATGCAGTTGTATTTCACACAATGGCAGCACAGTGGATTAGTGGTTCGCACTGTTGTCTTACAGCAAGAAGGTTGTGGATTCGATTCCCACCTGTGGTTGCATGTTTGCAGGTGCTCTGTCTTCTTCCCAACATCCAAAGGCATGCAGATTTGGTAAATTGAAAACTTTAAATTGTCCACAGTGTGTGTGCGTGTTTGTGTGTCTGTATGTGTCCAGGGTGTTCCCCGCTTCACGCCCTATGACTGCTGGGATAGGCTCCAGCCCATGACCCTTAATTGGAGTAAGTGGGTATAGAAAATGGATAGATTTCACGCAATGTCAACATTTCTTTTTGGTCTGGGGCCCTCCCTCCAGATTAGTTCATATCCCTTTAAAGGAAAGAAACTGGACACCTCTGATATTCCCTGCAATTAGAAAACCAATCATAGGCATAAAAGAGTCTGTCAGCGAGTGTGAGTCTGCAAAATTTTTGTCAGTAACTCCAAAAAAAAACTACTGTACTACTGCTGAAATTTTGGATTCTGGCAGATACAGATGAGGATTTGTGAACCTCCTCTTTTGGACGAAGTTGACCTTTGTTAACATAATGATTTGCAGTTTAAATTAGACTGTTGCACAGTTGGACATGTCAGGGTGTGTTCAGGGCAGTCATGTAAACTAGGGCTTTCTCAAGCTCCTGGTAGCCACTGATGCTTAGGTCATAGTAAGTCCCTTCGGCTGCTCCCTTGTTTGCACTCGGGGTCGCCACAGCAAATCCAAGGTGGATCTGCATGTTGATTTGGCACAGGTTGGCCACCACCCCTGCTAGCCACTGATGCTTAGGTCATAATATACTTTATTACAGTGTACTGCACGTGTTGTAGGCTGATACAATAAGTTGCTTTACAGAGGTAGAGTCTTTTAAAACACGTATGCAATCTAGATCTTCTATACTCTGTGAAACAGGATGCGGACACTGGAATGATAACCTGCAGACCGATGGTCGGGGAGTGTGTGTTTTACGAGGTGGCCGTGAAGGCAGCAGCAGTCTCCTGGATTCTGGGTGAGTCAGTCAGTTCAGGAACATCTCAACGTGCGTCCAGCTGCGCCTGTCATCTGTGCTGGAAACGTCTTCCTCCACGAATGAAAATGGGAAACTATCCGAGCTAGTTTCTGAAGAGAATTAAGGGGGAAACAATAGGGGAAGTGTGCTAAAACTACCAGGTTAGTTAGCTTACCACAACTTGCTGTTGCCATGTTAATTCGTTGTTAATCTTTTAGCTAACTAGAAGTAGCTTGCGACCCTTTTTAGCACTGAATAGAATCTGTTGAGCCTGGTTAGCAAGCTAGCTTACGTTTCTTTTACAGGTTGTTTCTTACTAGCTAGCCAGCTAACGTTAGCAAATGAGCTTAGCGAAAAGGGGGACGTCGGTCGGTAGTGTCATTATTATTATTATTTATTTATTTATTTATTTGCTGATGCTGAACGATACTCGCTGTCATTTACGCTCAGTAGGCTACTTAGGTAAATGAGTAACCAGGAGAGAAGCCTGAGTGGCTGCAGTTGCGTTCTGGTGTCACAGAGCGGTTGGTGAACTTGTGCTTCCCGTCCCTCAGTGCCCTGGCTGGTAGGCTGCTGTGACACTACGGCGATTTCCTGTTTTCGCCTGCTCAGGTCGAGCCTCCAGTCACATCACATCACAACATCAGGAGCACAGCGGACATGCAGACCTTCCTCAAAGGCCGGAGAGTCGGCTACTGGCTCAGTGAGAAGAAAATGAAGAAGCTGAATTTTCAGGCCTTTGCTGATCTGTGCAGGTATGTGCTCAGAAACAAATTTATTCCTCCCAGCCAAGTGATTTACAACAGGAACAGCTTCACGTCATGTGCAAACGTTACATTGCATTTTCACTGTCAGTGGTTATTGTATTTTTATGATGCACTATGCACAACTTAAAAAAAAAAATCTATACCCGACTTGTGATTAGAATAGGGTGAAGACTGATATTTCTTTATATAGGTACGTGACAAAAAAGTAAGTCAAAGGAATTGTAACAGAAATGGTGTGGTTGGAAAGCGCTTAAAGAGACCTTCAAAATGGTGTTTAAATATTTATTCTGTGTCAAATATGAAGAAAGTTATGAGCATTTGAGGTTTGGAAGATCTTGTTAATTTACATCTGTGCTCTTAAAGGCAAAACAGAAAGCTATGACCGGTGTCTCATAATTTACATCTCAAAATGATGGTACGCTGTAAAATGTAATTATTATGTTATTTAAATGTGTGATTTGCAACAATCCACCATTTAAACAGTGTTTTCTGACAGTAGTTTCCAAGCTAAGAAAGCGGTAATTTCGCCATGTCCGCAGTCTTGTTGACTCAACATCAGTTTTGAAAGATCATAAAACTATGCATGCGCAGGCTTCGATCACCACCAATCTTTGCAGAAAGGTAGATAATTACATTAATTAAATGTTCTATATGATTTGAAAACCGATCTTACTCACCTTCAAGGTCAACTTCGTCAATGTTTTTGACACAAAATTTCAGTCACAGAATTTTCTCACTTCTATTCGTCACAGGAATTCTGTTTGAAAATGAGGTTGCTGGGGGCTGATTTCAACTACAGCATTAAATAGGGGGATTCCCGATTGCCAATAAATAGACGCATTCCACGAAATGCGAACTCAGCACTTCTGCCTGGAAAGTCTCTCAGTCCAGGTACAGCTAATACATCCACAGCAGCGGACACCATATTTAGGTCATACACGCGTACCTACTTTATATTATTAAAAGGGTCATGTTTATTTAT
Organism: Thalassophryne amazonica; assembly: GCF_902500255.1. Classification (NCBI taxonomy): domain Eukaryota; kingdom Metazoa; phylum Chordata; class Actinopteri; order Batrachoidiformes; family Batrachoididae; genus Thalassophryne; species Thalassophryne amazonica. Next base: position 66,912,776 of record NC_047121.1, read on the forward strand.
TTATTTATTTATTTATTTAATATGGACATAACATTCACACTGGACAAACCAGATGCATTGTTTTAAGTGTTATAGCAAAATATGCTAATTTTCAACACCTGTCCATAGAGGGCTTTTAGAATTAACACAATACAAAATTTACACAATTGCACCTACTATATACGATACATTTCATTTTATACATCACCATGTGCACAGTTCTGTCCTGAAAAGTCTGCTAACGAGTGAAAGACTCGTTAGCAGACTTTTCATGAGCCTTTCATTGGATTCAGGTTTGTTGGAGCAGGGAGACAACTAAGAGTGTCAGGAATGTGGCTCTCGGTGACCAAACTTGGCCACCCCTGCCCTAGTGGATTATACAACCTTATATTTGAAATTATACACATGTGAAAGAACATTTTATATCAGTATTATTTTCTATTAAAACTTGTCACAATTTTAGTATAAACCATCAACTAATATGTTGCTGTAATGTGTTTCTAGAAAATAATCCCAGTGATGTGATTTTTTTTTTAAGTCAAAGCATGAAATTAATTTTAATTTTTAGTATTAATATGCCATTATTTTAATAACCAGTTGATTAAATTGGCCGTCGTACAGGCATCGTAAAAAAGAAAGTAACATTCTTATTACAGAATTCCTCCCAGATAAATATGTCCTCCATTAAAATGAGCTGTAATTTTGCAACATGTAAATAAACAGACATTATAATGCTTGGATTTCAGTAGAAACTAAATTTTGTCAGTTTAGGGAAATTTGAATAGCTTTATAGCTTTGTCCTCAATGAATGGTAAATTACTAATTGTTTATCAGAAGATTTTTTTTTAATTTTCCGTCTACTGGCTAATTAGTTCTGTTTTAACTTGATTATAAACAGGAAAAGGCACATACTGAACCCAGTATGATGGCTGAACATGGTGTCACCGACCGAACAGTCCCCCCTAAAAATCAGTCTGATTTCAAAGCATCACCAAGTATTGCCTCGTTTCTGCTTAAAACTGACTTCAGAATGATTTAAGAGGTTTTATCTTGTCATCTGATGGTTAATAATCCCATTAATCCATTTGATCGCTTTTGGTGAAGATTCTCTGTCTCAGAGCTCCGATATGACGCATGGAGGCAGGGCGGACCATTTGGTGTGCAACACCGGTCAGAGCTCAGCGCTTTTGTTGATACATGACTTAGTGTTTTTATTGTGTCTATGTGTAATCTAGGCAGCCATTTAGCAGTATGTTTTTGTTGTTGTTTTTGTTTAAAGAAGTGTTTTTAAATGTTTTAAAACTCTTGTCTTCCTAAAAATATTGTAATATTTTTGGTAACATCACAAACTTGATTATATGCACATTAATTCAGCCATACAGCTATGATTTTTTTTTTTAAATAAAGTAAAATTCATGTCTGTTATGGAGCAGTATCATGGGTCGGATGTATGTGACTGGATGGGAGTTGGCGAAATTGCTGCTGTGTAAGGTTGGACAAACAATGCTGGTGAGGGACATGCGGGTGGAGAAGAGCATTTCTCCTTCTCTCATGAAAATTGGCTGGTATTGCACTCTGATTATCTGTTGTCCTCCAGAGACTTTAGTTACATCAACTAGTCAAATATGCAATATCCTGTTTCACATGAAATGGCCGCATCTAAAGATGATCCGACTTCAGGTTCACTGGGACTAAAATGTACAGATCATGGTCCAAAAACATCAACAAAAAAGGCAAACCAACTTAGAAAGAAGAAGAAGAAAAAAACCCTACAAAGCACTTTTTAAAAATATGCACTTTCGTCCTCAATGGTTAGTATTGTTGCCTCACAGTGAGAACGTCCCAGGCCTGCTTTTGATCTGGTCCTTTCTGTGTGGCCCTTGCATGGGTTTCCTCCAGATGCTCTAGCTTCATCCCACTTCCAAAGATGTGCAGGTTAGGTGAATTGGTGACTCTAAGTCAACTGTAGGTGAGAGTGTGAATGTGTTTGTCGGTCTGTATGTGTCACACTGGCGACCTGTACCGGGGGGACACTGTCTCTTGCTCAACAACCACTGGGATAGACTATCACCCCCATGTCCCTTAGTAAGTGGGATTAGAATGTTGTTGTAGAATGTTAGGATGTTCAAGGATGATGAGCAACAACCAAAAAAGCTCAGTTTGCTTTATTTGCTAGGCCTGGCCTTGGCATGGTGAGATATCCCTGATCTGAGGCTCCTGTCAGTGGTGAGAGAGACATTGCTTAAATGAAGAACTCTGTCACTGTAGTGCCTTGCATGTCAAGAAGAAACCAGTTAAAGTCAGTAAGAAACTGTGCGGAAACCAATGTGGAGAAGTTTAAAGTGGTCTAATGAGTGTAATGCACATTTAGGATTTGAAAAAACATTGGCGGAGTGCTGGACCAGTTTGACCAGCGTTCATGAAGAAAACGCTATTGCAGTTGTGAAGGTCTGATTCAATAAAAACGGGGTCAGTTGTTTCCAAATGTTCAGGCTGGGGAAGCATCTGATTTTTGCAGTCTCTCTCAATTTAATTTTTTTGGATAATTAATTTTATGGATTTATGAACTTAAAAAAAAAAAAGCTGTGTGAGGCTTCTTGTCATTGGCTTGGCGAAGACAAAGCGATGTGTTGTATGCTCAAAATGTAACAACTGCAAACAACAAGAATGGACCAAGAATTGATCCTTGAGGCACACCACATATTAAAGGATCTAATGATGAGATATAATAATTAATGGAGAGACAGAAAGGTCTTTTCAACAGATGAGATTTAAGCCTTTTGTATGCAGTTCCATATAATACTGGCCAATCTTCTGAGCCCCTTGAGCAAGTAGCATAATCTAGCCTACCTGCTTCAAAATGCAAAGAGGACCACTCGCGACTGACCAAAATGTGTAGAAGGCTGGAGTGTATCAGTTGCACTGTGTTTTTCTAGAGTATATCCAAATTGTATAGAAGCTTACATTTGATAGAATTTTGGACAGCAGTAGGAGATTACAGTAGTGTTCAGAATAATAGTAGTGCTATGTCACTAAAAAGATTAATCCAGGTTTTGCATATATTTCTTATTGTTACATGGGAAACAAGGTACCAGTAGATTCAGTAGATTCTCACAAATCCAACAAGACCAAGCATTCATGATATGCACACTCTTAAGGCTATGAAATTGGGCTATTAGTAAAAAAAAAAAAGTAGAAAAGGGGTGTTCACAATAATAGTAGCATCTGCTGTTGACGCTACAAACTCAAAACTATTATGTTCAAACTGCTTTTTTAGCAATCCTCCTGTGAATCCCTAAACTAGTATTTAGTTGTATAACCACAGTTTTTCATGATTTCTTCACATCTGCAAGGCATTAATTTTGTTGGTTTGGAACCAAGATTTTGCTGGTTTACTAGTGTGCTTGGGGTCATTGTCTTGTTGAAACACCCATTTCAAGGGCATGTCCTCTTCAGCATAAGGCAACATGACCTCTTCAAGTATTTTGACATATCCAAACTGATCCATGATACCTGGTATGCGATATATAGGCCCAACACCATAGTAGGAGAAACATGCCCTAATATGATGCTTGCACCACCATGCTTCACTGTCTTCACTGTGAACTGTGGCTTGAATTCAGAGTTTGGGGGTCGTCTCACAAACTGTCTGTTAGGGCTGCAACAACGAATCGATAAAATAGATAAAATTCGATTACGACAGGCGTTGGCAACACATTGCATCATCGATGCGTTGTGTCGAGCGATTATGGCGCCAGAAGCGACCAGTGCACAGAGCAGATCAGACGCTGTTTCGTAGAAGAACTACACACTTAGAATATGGCAGAAGCAAGTAGACAGAAGAAAGTCAAGACTTCAAAAGTGTGGGAGCACTTTACGTTAACGCAAAGACATTTGTTAACTGCAACATTTGCAAGTCGGACCTCGCATGGCACGGGAGTACGACGGTAATGATGCATCTCAAACGAAAGCATGTCGGAGTCATCAACGAGAGCTCAGTGTCTGGGCAAGTTAACAAATCTTTATTTTTGTTTAAGCAGTCGTAACATCTCAGTATGACAAGTCAGGCAGTGATATGAAGCTAGTCAGGCACAGGCTGTCTGCGTGTCTCCCAGAGCAGTAAGATGAGGGGCAGAGAGTGAGAGAAAAAGAAAAAGAAAACAGTAACAGCACCGAGTTGAAAGCCTTCATGTTTCCAAAGTTTGCTGAGAGAGAGAGAGAGAATATGTGGGATGAGTCACATGTGTCATTGTGAAATGACCACATAATTTACAAGTTATACAGAGAATGTTGCACATATAATGAGTCAGGCTACAGTTTTTGAATTATGTTTTATGGTTAACTAGTTATGCTAATTGCTCATTTGCAGCAATAAAAATACCTCTTTTTTTCACCATATATTTTATAACATTTATATGCTTCAATGTTTTTTAATGGCAACTCAGCCCTTTGATAAAGCAATGCCATTTGAAATAATTATTTTTGTTCTTTATTATAAACTGTTTTATTCTTTATTATTTTATATTTCAACAGCCAAGGGACATTTGACAATTTGTTGATTTTCAAGTATTTTAAGTTTTCAAATAATGTTCTGTTGTTAAATAAAGTGATGGAAGGAGAGAAAAATTGTTTCCCTGGCACATTTTTAAAAAATTCCCCGCTAATCCGATTAATCAATTAATCGTGTCGAAACCCCATCAGATTAATGATCCAAATAATCGTTTGTTGCAGCCCTACTGTCTGCGGCCCTTGGACCCAAAAAGAACAATTTTACTCTCATCAGTCCACAAAATATTCCTCTATTTCTCTTAGGCCAGTGAAAGGCTTGGGACTCCGACGAGGGCGGTCGCATCTCCTCCACTCTCCCTTATCTCTCTGCTTTAACCTTCTAGTCCCTACTTCACCAGACTTGTGAATTCCTCAAAACTATATTGGATTCTGGATCTATTGGACTACTATTGGATTAACCATGGAATTGATCAGCTGGTCTCTGAACGCTATTGACACAATTTTTTCTACAAGAAGGTCAGGACCGGGGGATCCTGCCTGCCCAGATGGAACGTATCCTGCGGGCTATGTCCTCAACTCCTGGAGTTCCTGGCGTGTGGCATGCTTGGCGCCTTTCTCTGTGGAGGACGTCGAGGACCTATTCATTTTTGGTCTTATGGTAACAGGGCTGGTACTTTTTGGCTATGTGCTGCCCTGATCCACCAGAAAATTTACAAGACGGCGGCATCAAGAACCACGGGCCCTCGCTTGTCCGTCATGATTAACGAGGTTGGCAAGGCAGTGCATTCTCAGACTGCAAATTGGATGACACCCTGGAGCTGATGCGTGCCTTGCAGTTGAAGCTGAAGGTTTCGGAGGCCGGTGAATATTCTTAATTCAAAGTTAGGAATATTCTTAATTTATAATTGGGATTTGGCTGAGTGTGGGGAAACTATAAAAAGTGTTTTTCACTGCTCGGCTGCAACACTACAGGCTATCTAGCATCAAGATCAATTGCCCACTGTTTTTCCTCCAGTGGAATTTATCCAGGCTCTGGTGAGATTATTTGGCTCCATTCTTATCTCAACCCACAAGGACAACAAACTGACAGACTTACACATGGACCAAAGCATGCTCCAGCTCCTCTTATCACTCTCTGCCCCTCCCTCCCTGCGGCAGGCCTCGTCCTCTCTCAAGCTTGCCTGGCGGCGCGACTTATAGTTGCAGCGGCCTTCACCCACTTTGCCTCCATTCGGATGACGGACTGCTTCAAGTTAGTGCACATAAACAATGTCAAATGTATATGTGTTGTCTTTAATTTTGATGTGTGCCATTATTACGGTAAACAAGTAATAATTGTGGATTAATTGCTATATCTTGTCTGAGGTAATTGGAGTGTAAACATAATTGCCCTTTTTTGGGATCAATAAAGTTGTCTGAAGTCTGATGTGTTCTTTGGCAAATTGTAACCTCTTCTGCACATGTCTTTTATTTAACAGAGGGACTTTGCAGGGGATTCTTGCAAATAAATTAGCTTCACACAGGCATCTTCTAACTGTCACAGCACTTACAGGTAACTCCAGACTGTCTTTGATCATCCTGGAGCTGATCAATGGGTGAGCCTTTGCCATTCTGGTTATCTTCTATCCATCTTGTTTTCCGTTTTCTTCCACGCGTCTCTGTTTTTTTGTCCATTTTAAAGCATTGGAGATCATTGTAGATGAACAGCCTATAATTTTTTGCACCTGCGTATAAGTTTTCCCCTCTCCAATCAACTTTTTAATCAAACTACGCTGTTCTTCTGAACAATCTCTTGAACGTCCCATTTTCCTCAGGCTTTCAAAGAGAAAAGCATGTTCAACAGGTGCTGGCTTCATCCTTAAATAGGGGACACCTGATTCACACCTGTTTGTTCCACAAAATTGACAAACTCATTGACTGAATTTCCACACTACTATTATTGTGAACACCCCCTTTTCTACTTTTTTTTACTAATAGCCCAATTTCATAGCCTTAAGAGTGTGCATATCATGAATGCTTGTTCTTGTTGGATTTGTGAGAATCTACTGAATCTACTGGTACCTTGTTTCCCATGTAACAATAAGAAATATACTCAAAACCTGGATAAATCTTTTTAGTCACATAGCACTACTATTATTCTGAACACTACTGTATATATTCACCATCAAACTCGAGACAATCACTTTTTCAAATAAATAACTTTTTTCAGTGTGAAATTTCTCAATAAATTACGTACCTACCTCTGTTCATGTTTTACTAAACACACACTTGAGGAGGGCCAGTGGCTGCTCTGCTTCTTCTTACAGAGTATGGCCAAGGACACGGTCATTTTAAATGTTCTAAGGAGATTGTACCATTAATCAAAAGGTCAAGTCCCCGGTGGGATAGTAAAGTTGGATTTTGGTTTGACACATTGTCACATGTGTGCTTGTTGAGGTATCTCCTGCTCTGTGAAGGTGGAGATGCGGGAAGTTTGTCAAGGAATTGGGAAATAAGGGCATATGTACAAGTATGAATCTGTATATTAAACATCAAAATAGTTAACCAGAAAAATGTATTGATATGGAATACACCCATGCCTTAGCATTTTAGTTTTGTGTTGCAACATTTGTTAATCTGTGAAACAGTTAATTCTTTTGTACAAAGTGGTAAGAACAAAAACCTTTCAATTTTTTGTGTTTGTTTGTAGCCCCCCCCCCCCGTGAATTATTATAATTGCTGTTTATCCATCTCCAGACAGAGTAAAAATGGTACATAAAATGCTGTAAAAGTTGAAATCTTTCTTCAGTCAGCAGGTGTGTGGACTCTTACCTGATTTGCACAAACACACATACTGAATTGGGAAAAGTTATAAATACAGACTCTTTATTGTCCTTTTAACCAGTACAACGAAAAGGCAAGGTTTAAGCCTTTCAGTGCAAATATAAACCCAAGTAAACCACACACAGACTTGTAAGGTCTGGAGAAGAAAAGAAAATAAACATAAAAATTAACTGAATGAAAGAGGTATGTTCAGAGCGCAAATTAAAATAGGGAAAAAAATATAAGAGCATAGTAGCAAAAAAAAAAGAGATTGCATATATAAAAAAGAGAAAAGTATGTATAAAACTCTGGCTTGTTGAGATAAACCCATGTATAACAGCAGCCCAGCACCTGACTGCCTGTGCTCGATGAGCATTTGTTAGTTTGTTGAATACTTGGTGTTTTAACAATGAGCGCGGACAGAGTTGTCAGCTATTTAGCATTTTGGAAAGAATGCTCTCCAGTAGGTTTGGTATGCTGTCTGTGTGTTTTGTAACAAGTGATTGCTTCAAAGGGTTTTCACTTTACGTGACAGGTTGTTGCCTTGCAAAAGAACCTGAATAAACCAGCACTGATTACATCACTGTAATCACAACCAGTTTTTAATCTCTTCATAACGTTCACGGTACAAACCCCAGCCATTCTACAACCCCTGGCAAAAATTATGGAATCACCGGCCTCGGAGGATGTTTATTCAGTTGTTTAAATTTTGTAGAAAAAAAAGCAGATCACAGACATGACACAAAACTAAAGTCATTTCAAATGGCAACTTTCTGGCTTAAGAAACACTATAAGAAATCAAGAAAAAAGATTGTGGCAGTCAGTAACGGTTACTTTTTTAGACCAAGCAGAGGAAAAAATATGGAATCACTCAATTCTGAGGAAAAAATTATGGAATCACCCTGTAAATTTTCATCCCAAAACTAACACCTGCATCAATCACATTGCTCGTTGATATTGACCCTATGTGTCTTGTTGCAAGGAATGTTTTCACAGTTTTTGCTCTATGGCATGATGCATTATCATCTTGAAAATGATTTCATCATCCCCAAACATCCTTTCAATTGTCCAAATAATCAACGTAAACTTGTGCATTTATTGATGATGTAATGACAGCCATCTCTCCAGTGCTTTACCGTACATGCAGGCCCCATATCATCATGACTGTGGAAATTACATGTTCTCTTCAGGCAGTCATCTTTATAAATCCCAGTTGGAACAGCACCAAACAAAAGTTCAGCATCATCACCTTGCCCAATGCAGATTCGAGATTCATCACTGAATATGACTTCATCCGTCATCCACAGTCCACGATTGCTTTTCCTTAGCCCATTGTAACCTTGTTTTTTTCTGTTTAGGTGTTAATGATGGCTTTCGTTTAGCTTTTCTGTATGTAAATCCCATTTCCTTTAGGCGGTTTCTTATAGTTCGGTGACAGACGTTGACTCCAGTTTCCTCCCATTCATTCCTCATTTGTTTTGTTGTGCATTTTTCGATTTTTGAGACATATTGCTGTAAGTTTTCTGTCTTGACGCTTTGATGTCTTCCTTGGTCTACCAGTATGTTTGCCTTTAACAACCTTCCCATGTTGTTTGTATTTGGGCCAGAGTTTAGACACAGCTGACTGTGAACAACCAACATCTTTTGCAACATTGCGCGATGATTTACCCTCTTTTAAGAGTTTGATAATCCTCTCCTTTGTTTCAATTGACATCTCTCGTGTTGGAGCCATGATTCATGTCAGTCCACTTGGTGCAACAGCTCTCCAAGGTGTGATCACTCCTTTTTAGATGCAGACTAACGAGCAGATCTGATTTGATGCAGGTGTTAGTTTTGGGGATGAAAATTTACAGGGTGATTCCATAATTTATTCCTCAGAATTGAGTGATTCCATATTTTTTTTCCTCTGCTTGGTCTAAAAAAGTAACCGTTTCTGACTGCCACAATCTTTTTTTCTTGATTTCTTATAGTGTTTCTTAAAGCCAGAAAGTTGCCATTTGAAATGACTTTAGTTTTGTGTCATGTCTGTGATCTGCTTTTTTTCTACAAAATTAAACAACTGAATGAACATCCTCTGAGGCCGGTGATTCCATAATTTTTGCCAGGGGTTGTACATTCTTCACCCAGAACTGGATTGATCAAGAACTATTTAATATCATGATGAATAGGGTTGAGTATTGGAAGTTTCAATAAAAAATCTTTTTAAGAATATCTCATTTGCCGTATGTTGTAAAAATCGTGCTTTTATCCAGTCTTAAACTGAGCGGTCAGATTGACAGCCTTTATACAACAAGAAATGTCATAAACTTTGGGTATTCACGTGGCCAGGATTCATATCAGTTATGACCATCACACGACTTTACCTCAGTCAAACCAGTCTTACTTGTTGTTCTCCTTTTTTTGCCGTGTTTCCCCTGCCGTTTGTTCAAAAACAAAAGTCATCCTCAAGAGGAAGGAAAAGATGAAACTTTGATAATCTGCTAATGCAGTGCGGCGATTTGCAGACATTGCTGAAATGTCTTAGTTTTTTCAAGGTTGCTAATAACAATGTTGGTAAATGTTTCCAAAAATTGAAAGCATCAAAATTACGGGATTAAAAGCAGTCGGACCTGATGAGGAAACATAAAGGGACAATTGTGGATGACAGACCATTAGAAAAGTAAAACTCGTTTAAGGACTATTTAATTCCTGCCTAATATAAAGTGTTTCCCCTGTAGTATTAATAGGCTTGACTACCTGCCATGATTTGGAAAGGTCACACACCTGTTTACATGTAATGTCCCACAGTTTACAGTGCATGTCAGAGAACAAACCAAGCATGAAGTCAAAGGAATTGTCTGCTGACCTCTGAGCAGGGGCGCTGCCAGGGATTTTGGGCCCCATGAAAAGAAATCTTACTGGGCCACCCCCCATATTATTTTGTCAGTATTAAAATTGCATTGGGACGTCTCTGGGCCTCTGTCAATCATGGGCCCCTAGAATCCTTCTCCTTATTCACCCCTGCCTCTGAGACAGGATTGAGGCACAAATCTGGGAAAGGGTACAGAAACATTTCTGCTGCTTTGAAGGTCCCAATGATCACAGTGGCCTCCATCATCTGTAAATGGAAGAAGTTTCCATTTTCCGTAATTATTGTATAACCTTGCCTTACAATATAAAGCGCCTTGGGGCAACTGTTTGTTGTGATTTGGCGCTATATAAATAAAATTGATTTGATTTGATTTGAAGTTGAGATCCACCAGGACTCTTCATAGAGCTGGACGCCCTTGTAAACTGAGTGATCAGGGCACAAGGGCCTTAGTCAGGGACATGACCAAGAACCTGATGGTGACTCTATCAGAGCTCCAGCATTCCTCTGTGGAGAGAGGAGAACCTTCCAGAAGGACAACCATCTCTGCAGCAATCCACCAATCAGGCCTGTATGGTAGAGTGGCCAGACAGACACCACTCCATAGTTTTTTTTTTTTTTTATTACTTTATTTTTATTGGTTTTTAACAGTGCAAAAAAGGAAAAAAACAACACAACAAACAAAGAACAAATGGTTACACACATACCTGGGTGACACTATATCTTCAATTTTGCATTATATATTGTCCATTTTTCCCATTGTTTTTCCACTTTCACTTCTTGTAGTCTCAATCTATGTGTTATCTTTTCCATTAAATAAATGTCTTTTATCGTTGATGTCCATTGGTCTTTTGTTGACACAGATGTTGTGCCCCATGTCCTGGTTATACATTTTTTGGCTGCTAATGACATCATTTTAAACAAATGTACATCATTATGTGAAATGGTGTCTTCTGGAAAATTATACAGATAAATCAGTTCAGGTGCTAGGGGAACTGTATATCCCAACACTTCGCAAAGTACATTGCAAACCATTTCCCAAAACATAACAATAGTTGGACATTTCCAGAAAATATGTGCATGGTCTACATTTATTCCTCCACATTCCTGCCAACATGTTTGTTGTATTTTTAACCATTTACTTTTAAATTTGGGTGTAATAAAAAAACGGATCAGGTTCTTCCATGCGAACTCCCTCCACGTTCGAGAGCTGGTAGTAGTATGATGATGCCTCCACATATTTATCCAGTCTTGATCATCAATTTTTATGTGGAGCTCTTTCTCCCAATTACCTTTAATCTTTTCAGTTGTGTTTTTATCATGCACAATTAGAGCTTTATAAATTGTTGTTATTATTTTGATGTTACTGTCTTTATAGGCTTTAGTTATTGTTTGAATTATACCACTCTCTCCTGTGGAAGAGTTCCCCTGTATTTCACTTTTGTAATAATCCCTCATTTGTAGATAGCAGAAGAAGTCATGCTTTCCAAGGTGATATTGTTCCTTTAATTTTTCAAAACTCCCCAGCTGCCCATTTTCCTCCAGTACACACCAAGCTGTCATCCCTCTAATTGTCCAGTAGTTATAATTTTGGTCATATTTTGCTGGCTTAAAATTACTGTCATATGCCACCCATTTCAGTTTAATTAACTTTTTCCAATCTTGTACATTTTGAGTATTTTAAACCATAGTGTCAAGGTATGATTTAGTATAGGGTCTAACTTTGATTTTAAGTTTTCATATTCATTTTTATCTCCAACCAAATTTTGTATGGGTTTCTCTAAAGTACCACTCTCAATTTCTTTCCATTTTGCATTATAATAGGGATTACACCAGCAGTATAGATATCTCAACTGGCATGCGTAATAATATTCTTTTAACTTGGGTAGCGACATTCCCCCTTTTTCTTTGGGCAGCTGGAGAATTCCAAATCTCAGTCTAGGTCTCTTATTATCCCAAATAAACCTTGCAATCATCCTATCCCATGTTACAAATTGTGTGTTGGTGGGCCCTACTGGCAATGCTTGAAATAAAAATAAAAACCTGGGCAAAATGTTCATTTTTACAATTCCAATTCTAGAGCTGAAATCCAGAGGTAATGTAGACCACCTTTCAGTATCATTCTGTATTCTCTCCTGTACCTGTGAAAAGTTTTTGATATTGATATCTGAAAAATCTGACGTTATTTCAACCCCTAGATATTTAATAGATTGCATTCCCCATTTAAATTTAAATGTTTTTTTTTAATGTATCTGCTTGGAGTAAAATTGAATTTTAAAACTTGTGTTTTAGAAATATTTATTTTATAACCAGACAGGTGCTCAAATTGTTTTAACAGTGCCATTAATTCAGGGAGGGACTTCTCTGGTTCTAGATAAGCAATCACGTCATCCGCAAAAAGTCCGATTTTATGTTCAGCCCCGTTTAATATGGCTCCCTTTATTTTGGTATTTTGTCTTACCGCTTGTGCCAAGGGCTCGATAAAAAGAGCAAACAAGGATGGGGAGAGGCAGCATCCCTGTCTGGTTGATCTTTCCAATTTAATTTCCCCAGTTAAATTTCCATTTATTTTAATTCTGGCTGTTGGTTGCGAATAAAGTGTTTTAATGATTTTTATAGATTTAGAGTTAAATCCCATTCTCTCCAGCGCCAAATATAAAAAAATTCCAGTTTACGGAGTCAAATGCTTTTTCAGCATCAATACTCAAAAGAACTGTACTTATTTTTTCCCTTTGCGCTCTCTCTGTTATATGTAATGTTCTCCTAATGTTATCATGTGTCTGACTTCCTTGTACAAATCCTGTCTGGTCTCCGTCGATCAAGCCTGATAAAAATGTATTTAGTCTTTTGGACATTATTGATGTATAAATTTTATAGTCTATGTTTAATACCGAGATGGGCCTATAGCTTGCACAGTCTTGTTTGTTCTTGCCTGGTTTTAGGATAATTGATATTATTGCTTCAGACCAAGAAGCTGGCATTTTATTTTCTTTTAAAGTCCAATTCAAGGAGTTATATAGGATATCTATTAGGTCATTTTTAAATACTTTATACCATTCTGAGGGAAATCCGTCGCTTCCTGGTGTTTTATGGGTTTTCAGGGCATGTATGGCTGTCAATATTTCCTCCTTTGTAATCTCTGCTGTGAGCACTTTATTCTGGTTCAAACCTATAGATGGAAGATCCAATTGTTGAAGAAAGTTTCTCTTTTCTTCTTCACTCCCTGAAGGAAGTTGTGAATATTGTTGGCTATAGTAGTTTGTAAATATTCTTTCCATATCCTCTGGCTTATAAACTATTTTATTATTATCTATATCCTTGATTTCGTTAATTGTATTTGATGTTTGTTGTTTTCTTATTCTTTTAGCTAATAACTTTGTGGCTCTAGGGCCAATTCCATAGTAACTTTGCTTAAAAAAGACGTGCCTTTTCTCAATTTCTTCAATTAGTATATTATGAATTTGTTTTTTTTATCTTGAATTTGCTGAGCAATTTCTGTCGTTTTTGTTTTCATAAATTGTAGCTCGAGTTCTTTGAGTCTTTCAGAACATTCTTCATAAATTTTAATTTTATTTTTCTTTAACCATGCAGTTTTGGCTATAAGTTTTCCCCGGGTTACTACTTTTAGAGCATCCCACAACACTGTTGGGTCTACCTCTCCATTATTGTTCTCCTCAATGTATTGTTTTATATCTCCTTTTATGTCTTCTACTATTGTTTCATTGTTTAAAATGCTCAAATTCATCTTCCACAATGTCTGTTTTTTCCTGTTATATATATTAATTTTCATATATAGAGCATTATGATCAGATAGGTCTGCGCTTCCAATCTTACATTCCTCAATCTTGTATATGTCTGATTTGTTGGTAAAAAAAAAAAAATCTATCTGAGAGTGTGTCTTATGTCGAGCAGAGTAATGCATAAAATCTTTCTCAAAGGGGTTCATAGTCCTCCATATATCAGTCAATCCTAATTCTTCTAAGGATATTTTAACAAATCTAGTCAGCGTCATTTTACTTACATTGGTTCTAGTTGTGTCGAGCCTATGATTTAAAACTATGTTCAAGTCACCCGCACAAACCAAAATTCCTTCTGCTTCAACTGCAATAACGTTAAACAGACTTGAAGAACTGTTATCACTTTCTGGAGGTGCATAGATATTAACTACTGTAATCATCATGTCATCCAGCCTCCCTTTGACTATAATGTAGCGACCTTCTTTTCCCTTTATCTCCTTTTTTAGTTCAAACTTTGTAGCGTTAGATATCAAAATTACAACTCCACATTTACAACCTTGTTTAAATGAGCTGTAGTATGAATTTCTGAATCCTAATTTTTTAAGTTTTTCGTGTTCTTGATCGTTTAAATGAGTCTCTTGCAGTAGAGCAAACTGAATTTTTTCCTTCTTCAATTTTTGTAAAACCTTCCACCTTTTCATTGGAGTTGTTAGACCATTTACATTCAAAGATATAAACTTTAGCATATTCGTATCTGTAGATTTGCTTCAATTTGTGTGTCCCCAGACACTGTAAAACAACAGAAACAAACCAAACACACATATGAACAACCTGAACAAGGAACGTGCAACTTCCACAGTGAGGTATATTCCAAACGTCTCCCATTGTCCCTGTTGGTGGGTGGGCAGGGAGTCCCCACAAGAGGTGGGGGCCTGCTCCTAGACTCACGAGCACATCCTGGGGATGGAATCAAAGGTCTAGCAATGTCCAACATAAAAAACAACCCAAAGCCCCCCCCGTCAGTATTTTTGCTTAATTAGGCCTGTCTCCCCCCTCATTGTCCACTGCTTAATCATTAATTGTTTACTTACTACTGTATGGGGTGCAAACAGAAGTCATAACATAGCCTTAATCAATCAAACAGTAGTTATTTTACTACCGCTGGTATTCCCGGAGTCTCTCTCGTGTGCGTTGTGCCATGTCTTTGCTGGTTCCCCCGCTGCCGGCGCGCTGCCACTCACTTGCTGCAGATGTCTGCTCTCTTCCTCCATCGCGCGCGGCATAGGCACGGGGACCCCTTTGTCTTTCATGTCCCGCGCAGCACTCTCAGCGGTGTCATAGCTCTTAACGCCGTCTTTCCAATGGATCCTAATCCTTGTAAATGGAGTTTGGAAACGGATTCCTCGCTCTTTCAGCACTTTTTTAATATCCAGGTAAGCGCGCCTTTTCTGGACGATTTCCGCTGGATAATCGTGGTCAAACTGAATAAGCTGGTCTGCGACTTGTATTTTCTTTTGCCAGGCTTTTTTCAACAGCATTTCTTTAGTTTCAAACTTCAGAAAATTGACCACTATATGTCTGGGTCGCTCACCTGGCTCCGGCTTGAATGGAGGGGTTCTGTGAGCGCATTGTATCTGAAGTTCCACTCCTTCGGGTATTTCCAGTTCTCTTTTGATTAATTGGGTCAAATATGCAGCAATGGAATCCCCCTCACTGTTCTCTGGCAGGTTAAAGATTCGAATATTGCATCTTCTCGATCTGGCCTCAAGATCTGTTATCTTTTCCTGCATCAGTCCAGTTTGTTTCTGTAGTTTATGCAGCAAGTTGTCCGTGTCTGTATTCCGTTCCTCCAGCGCTGCGATGCGTGCTTGTGCCTCGGTCAAACCCGCTTTCTGATCTTCCAATGCCTTTTTGTTTTCTTGAAGTTTTCGATCCATATCTTGTCTAACAGATGTTATTTCTTGATTTAGCTCGTCTTTCGCCGCAGTGAATTCTGCTCGGAGCTTCATGCCAAGATCTTGAATGTCATTGCTAAGCTTTGCTAGTCCTTCTAGCATTAGCTTTGACACGGTTTGGCTTCGCTCGTCACTTAGCTTTGCTTCACTAGCCTCGCTAGCTTCGCTAGCCACATCTTCGACGGCTTCATACTCGCTCTCGTCTTGTTCAGCAGTAGACATATCAGAATTGTCCTTCCTTATTTTTCGGGCCTTACGTTTGCTACCTCCACTCATCCTTCTTTTTTATTTTGGATTTGTTTCTAGCTATGTGGAGTTTTAGTTAACCGGCTTCAGGGGCTCGCAACTACACGTCTTACTCCGTCGCCATCTTCCAGGAAGTCCCGACACCACTCCATAGTAAAAGGCACATGGCAGCCCGCCTGGAGTTTGCCAAAAAGCACCTGAAGGACTCTCATTCCAAAACAAAATTCTCTGGTCTAATGAGACAAAGATTGAACTCTTTGGTGTGAATGCCAGGCGTCATATTTGGAGGAAACCAGGCACCATCCCGACAGTGAAGCATGGTGGTGGCAGCATCATGCTCTGGGGATGTTTTTTCAGCAGCAGGAACTGGAAGAGTAGTCAGGATTGAGGGAAAGATGAACGCAGCAATGTATAGAGACATCCCGGATGACAGCGTGCTCCAGAGCGCTGTTGACCACAGACTGGGGCGACGGTCCATCTTTCAGCAGGACAGTGACCCTAAACACACAGCCAAGATATCAAAGGAGTGGCTTCAGGACAACTCTGTGAATGTCCTTGAGTGTCCCAGCCAGAGCCCAGATGTGAATCTGATTGAACACCTCTGGAGAGATCTGAAAATGTCTGTGCACCGATGCTCCCCATCCAATCTGATGGAGCTTGAGAGGTGCTGCAAAGAGGAATGGGCAAAACTGCCCAAAGATAGGTGCACCAAGCCTGTGGCATCATATTCAAGAAAACTTGAGGCTGTAATTGCTGCCAAAGGTGCATCAACAAAGTAAGCAAATACGTATGCTTGGATACTTATGTATGTGTGATTTTTGAATTTTTTTGTTTTTAATAAATTTGTCCCCCCAAAAAAAACTTTTTTCAGGATATCATTAGGGGCGTTGTGAGTAGAGTATTGAGGGAAAAACTGAATTTACTCCATTTTGGAATAAGGCTGTAACATAACAAAAAGTGAAGCGCTGTGAATACTCTCTGGATGTGCTGTACGGATTACCACTCTTTAAAAAAAAAAAAAATCATGGGGGGGACAAAATACCTGATATGCAAATTGAAAATTGCTGCATCACACAGCAGCACTACTTTAATTTATGGGATTAAAAACAATGTTAAAATACACATAACACATCGTTGCCATTTTTATTATGTATATACTGGTATTGTAATTTTTTTTTTTTTTTTACCCCAAATAGCTGTATCAACCCCCCAAAAAATGCTTATCAATCTGGCTCTATATACTTGAATTATTACAGATTATAAGGTTTCTTAATTATTTTTTAAAAGTTAAAGAAGAATAGTGAATAATATATGATGAGTCTATTTTGAACAGTATCCCGCTTCAGTCACCATTCCCTCATTAGGATATGGCATCACTGAAAGTTGCCACTAGGGATGGGTATTGATAAGATTGTATCGATATTGATGCCATTATTGATTCTGCTTATGGATCCGATTCCTTATCGATTCCCTTATTGATACTTCTTGTGAATTTTGTACTAAAAGTAGGCTTTTACAGGTTTTCTATGTATTTCATTGAGTCTTAAAGTAAATAAATATGAAATTGGTCACTGTATCCTTGATCTCTGGACATAAATAAAAATAAACAAAACGGTGTTTCACTTTGAAGTTATTAATTCAGACTGGACTCTGTCATTCTAACTTGACTCGTCAGAGAGCCGCGCAGCGTTTGAAGCTGTGTGAACAGAACGGAGGACCATTCTCGTTTCTTTCTCGCAACAAGACAGGAGTCCCAGTTAGTACCGGTAACTTTAATCCGCAAAAAAGTGACTCACGATTGACATATTCAGGGATGAAAGTGGTGAAAAACAAAAAAGCTGAAACCCAAAATTACCCCCCCAACACCACCCTGCACGAAAATGTTTCAATTCTAGAAGCTCTGGAAAGGCAGTCTGGGACTAGTCCAGAACAATAAACTGCAGTGATGTGCAGGCATTCCATTTAGGTGAGGAAAAAACAACTTTACTTATTCAGGTTCATTCCAGTAGTATTCTGCTTTACTAGGATGCAGCATTTTCTAGCTTTGCAGATAGTTCTGGGAAATCACTCTGAAGAAATTAAACACATTGAAAATATGGTTTGACCAAAACAAACTGTCATTAAACTTAAATAAGACGGGGATGAAATGGAGGTGTAAGAGTCAATCGGTGTTCACAGGAAACACTTATTTATTTCTGTATGTATTTATTTATTTATTTATGTATGTTCATTGTTAGTTGGTTTTGTATTTTCTGTTGTGTTTCTATTCAGGTTCTTTTTGTCTCTTTCTCTAAAATTGTATATGATAAGCATATATTGTATATAATAATCATTAGATTATTAATATCTAAACAAAAATAAATTAAAAATATTACAATTTGAAAACAAATGCACCCGAATGTGATGACAGCTGCAACTGCTTAATGCTAACATCCTAACATGTTAGCATCGCTCCCATTTTTAAGTTATAAAATACATCTATCAACTGTTTCAGAAGACCATAACAGGTCGGTTTAACATAAAAAAGGTAAATAATACTCACAGACGTATGCTCTTTAGGGTTTTAGCGGGGGAAAATTAAGCGAAAGAAAGAAAGAATAAACGAAGCAATAGATCAAAGCACTGCTTCAATCTGCGAACCACTGCTTTGATTGGTTCAAGGTTCAAAGCAAAGCCGCGCTGCAGAAAAGTTGATTAAGGACCCGCTGCAGGGTCTGTAATCAATGTAGAGAAATGATAATTTTCCTGACAAACACCCCCCAAAATAACGGCCACTCTGAAGGATCGATAACAGAATCGTTAAGCAAAAAGCTTATTGATGTCGCTGGATCGAATCATTTCTTAACAATACCCGAAAGGAACCAGTTCTCGAAACCCATCCCTAGTTGCCACTTCTTTTGACACGTATAGCTACTGCACGAGACAAAACTGTCTGTGAGGCTATTAAATATTTCACAACGAGTGGCCGTAGAATTCTTTTCACTGAATGTCTTCATTGTGTCATTTTAACTAGGGCCATGTCTCACTTGGCTACTCTGCTACCAGTGGGTTCCAGTGGTAATACTCTGCTTCATCCATGTCCCTTTACTCTCAGAAAACATGTCAAATATGGACAGAATGATCACAAATTTCACACAAAAGGCATAAATGAGGCCTTAGTATCATGTTTATTGCTGAATATTGTAATAGTGGCTCTTCTACCCCTCAGTGTAGATGTGTAACAGAAAAACCTTCATAAAAATCTCACATTCACACCTGCTGTTTCTTGTCTGGCTGTATAAAATAGGTCTCAACAGAATGTCTGTTATTAGTAGACTCACTTTTAATATGTAGGGTGCAGCTGACAATTCGAGGGCCTCACTGTAGTGTCTGCTGTGTCTCCTACAGCTGCTGCTCAGACACAGTAAATTTTGCTGAGTCAAATATACTCTGCCGGGATAACATTTGGTCCCAGTCTAAATAGAGTAAAATACACTCTATTATAGAGGGAAATCAGCTCTACTGTCTTGTCAAATCAAGTGTTTCTACTCCAATAAGAGTAGATTTTACACTGTGATAGAATTGACTTAGCACTGTGATAGAATATATTTGACTCTATTTGGACTGGAACCAAATGTTCTCACAGCAGAGTAAATGTTACTCTGTAAAATTTATTGTGGAGACAATGTTCGGTGACTCATTGGAGCTATTTCAGCTTTACGTTTGTGCCCCATCGAGCTCACACAGCAATTTAAAGTCTTGCTACTTATGAACATACTCGTATATCTGACTGGACAAAACGACAAGAAAATACTGTCACTTTCTCCTGTCAAAGCATTTCAGTTCCATTCACAGAAGCTTCACACTAGAGCTAAGATTACATTTTAAACGCTCAGATCTGTTGTTTTTCTTATAGTCTTTGGGGCTGTTAATTATCCAGCATTTATGAATGAACAGCACACATTATTCAGTTCAGTTTCTGTACTTAACGTGGTTTAAAATCACATTGAGATTCAAACTGTTTGCAACTGAGATCTGAACACAGAGGCAGACACATGACACACAACAACAGTTATGTTATTTCGGGAGGTAAAGTGATATATTAAAGGTGCCAGGTCCATGCTAAATGTTCTATTTTCCTGCTGTAAAATTTAAAATGTGAAATACACCCACTTTTTTACTTTGCAGCATATCATCATGTTGAACACTCAGGTTTGTGGCATATCACGAATGCCAAATTTTAGGCTTACAGTTACATTCTACAGCATATAAGTATGAAATGATGTCTTGTTGGTTGTTACTTATTCATATTCTCACATGTCAATTTTACCCAGTAAAAGTTCTAATCTGTAGCTGCATGTCCAGTTAATGGTCCCCCCCCATGGAAAATTGCTGAGTGAGCACCTACAAACGCTATCTTTCCATTTGTTTTAGTGTTTTCATTTGATTTTGGGGGTGGGGGGGGGGGTGCTCCTCATGACATGTTTCCATGATAACCGGAAACTGCTAACAAGGACTAGCTTATAATGAACAGCGATAAAACATACGTGCCCATAGCTGTGACCAAATGTCTGTCCAATCTGCTGTCACTGATGAGATTTTTGTTTTGTTTTTTTCTTCTTTTCTCTCTCTTTTGAGTGACAAATTGACAAAAATAATCCTGTCCTTCAGATTGCCTGAAAAGACACTGCAGAGATGTCATGGTGCCTCTCTGAAAAGTTGAGATTTTCAACTTAAAAGCGCTCTGAGCTAGCGTACACAAAAAGCAGGCCGCTTTGAAAAATAATTTTTTAAAAAATGAAAAAGGATGCTTGGTGCAGTGTTTTTTTTTTTTTTTTTTTTCCTGGTGGCACAGTTATTTGCATCAGTGTGCGCTCTGTTCTCATTTAGAGCAAAAAAAAAAAAAAAATGCCTGTTGTCCAAAAAAAAAAAAAAAAAAAAAAACACTATATGGACACAGGGCCTTAGACTGCATTTCAGCTGAGTCGTCTTCTGTTTTTTTTTTTTTTTTTTTTTTTTTTTTGGCTTTGCAGCAATAAAGGAGAACAGGTGATTTCCATATCTGAGATTGGGCAAAACTAAAGGGCCTATTCACAACACATGAAACACACCAGCTGCAGTATTAAATGTCCGCATTGTTCTGAAGCGATGAATAGCTGCACAGGTATAACCTCAAAAGAACCGGGTTCCACAGGCTGGACTGGTTGTGTCCTGACTGTGACACCCCCCCCCTATCAGCTCGAATGGACACTTGACCAGCCAGTTCCACTAGGACCAGCCAGTTCCACTAGAATGCCATATCTTACATGTTTATCTTGAATACAGAATCCTGAGGAATCCTTTACAAATCACCAGGTTTCACCATGTTGGGACATTCTTTGTTTTTTTTTTGTTTTTGTTTTTTTAAAGAGATAACAAGAAAAAAAACTGTTTTTTGCATTATATTGTGTGTTGCCAGTTATCTTGAATATGATGGATTACTTAAAGACTAGACAGGCTGTCCAGCATCCTCCTGAAATGCATGGTGGTGGTGGTATGGATCAACTGACTCAGTGATAGCCACCTCTGCTGAGAATACCACTTAAAATCTGCTGGTTGCCAAGCAACCAGTTTTTATCCTGAAAAAGTAGACTTTCTGTACAAACTAAAATGTGCTCAAGCTCTAGGGTCCAATTTTGTGTATCAGTCACGATGATTCAACACTCCTGCCCTGATATCAAACAGATTTGCTAAATAATTCAGCTTTGTTCAGCATTAATTTTCGAAGTCCGTGTGGATAGATGTCAGTAGCTCACATCTGTGCTCCACATCCGTAAATGTTCATGCAGCTGAACTACTTGTCAGGTTTTTGTACAATGGGGAACTGCTACTTATTTAAGACAGACCAATGTAACTCTCTCTCTAGAAAATGAACCAATCTGCTGAATCCAGTGTGATGCAAATAAGAGGGGGTTTCATGGAACACATTTCACATCTATGAGTGGATCATGCTGCCACGTTTTAGTGTGTCCCTGTTCTGAGTCTTTATACTTACAGCTTTTCAACATGGAAATAAGAGAGCACATGGACATCTTCACCCATCTGACATATTCACAACTTGTGGTCATAAGCTACAATTATTCAAACTTTATTTTCTGTGACTCTGATTTTATCAAACAGTATCTGTGTTGCGTCAGCTAGAATGTTGGCTTTACTTCTATGAAAGGTATTTAAAAATAACAGTTACAACATATTTTCCCCCTCTATAGTATGTCAGACTTTCAGTGAGTCAGCAGTTTGCATGTACTAAGATAAATGCCTCTTTAACCAACACAGAATAATCCAGAAATTGATGGAATTACTTTTAAAAGCTTTTGCATGATTGATTAACATAATTGCCTCTTGCTGTATTTAAGGACCTACCTGTAGAACCAGTGCCTTCTTGCTTTTAAGAGCAGGGGGAAAAAATCTCAAGAATCAAACCAAGGCACCAGAGTGCAATTTTAGAACACAACAAGTCACGTTCCTAGTTAGGAGCCATCGCCAAAAGATCCATGTTATTACAAGCAACTAAAACCATACAAGTTTGGCACCATAAAGACTTTACATCAGTGAAGAACTTGGCCCAAATTAACACCAGGAATTAATGAGCTTATTTATCAGAATCTCAGGATCACAACTAAGGAAATGTTGGAATTGAAGACATCAGTTGGAAATGTGACATTGTCCACTTTAAAGAGAGCATGACCCTATTAATATAATCAATCAATCAATCAACATTTATTTATAGAGCACTTTACAGCACCTACAGGTGTCCAAAGTGCTTAACATTAAAAACATAAATTCACAAAAATAAAACACGTATGGAATAAAATTTTAAAACGGCACATAAAAAATAATAATAATACATAATAATATTACACACGCACACAAACTCCTTAATTTATACTTGATAACCAGTACAAAGGCTATCTTTTTATGTGAATTTTGGATTAATTGCTTCCTCCTTGATTGACAGCCCTTGGCTCATGGCGACGAAGTGGTGATTTTAAGGGTGGGCGATGTCACATTTATGCCTTCATCAGTGAAACAGGTTTTAGCCCAGGTGTATGTTAACTTATGTCTGCAGCTGTAATGGCCTTGTAGCCTTTCAGAAGTTATGGTGCTTTGTGTGATTGAAGGTTTGTTTCAATTTGGTAGAACGAGTGACTTTAATCCTTTTTTCTTTTCTTTTCTAGGAAGAGGGGAATCGAAGTAGTTCAGGTAAGGGGACATCATGTTAGACTTTTATCTAGTGCCTGTTTCTTTGCTTTGTAGTAAAATGCAGAGTACTCATAGTGTTTCTTTTTGAAATTGAATTGGTTGTTTTGTCTTTGGTTGCCTCCAGATAGACTTTAAACCACATCTTTTATTACAATAAGGTCCATCCGTCCTCTGTCCTCCATCCACCCCCCACCCCCTTCCCAAGCTCCTAGAGAGTATCTGTCCTGCATATGTTTCTGTTTTGTTGTGTGTCAGATAGGGATGTGTGAGAGACGGGGGGTGTTCCACTAATTTTTGCATGAAAACAAGACTTGATACTGTTTACTGTAAACTGTTTACAGACGTCCACATGATCATTTGTGTGAACAGTGGACTTTAGCGCTAAACACTCGTTAACGCAGCAATCAACTTAATGACCTTAAATGATCGTCTTCAGCACACAGCCTCACATTGTGAAACAGGAAAGTGTGAAAAGCTATGATTCAGAAAGTTTTCATCCAGGCTTTATTCTTTTAAAGATCAGGTTTAGAATGAAATTAGTCCATGTTCAGCTCTTGTTCAAATAAGACAATCATTATAGGGTAATACTGTTAAAAATAAAAAAAGCAATGCAGTCCCACTCAAAATGCTGAAAGAAAAAAATTGTAGGAAAAACTCTGCCTGACGGGATTAAGGCTACTGTGTGTAAATTTACATTTAGACTTTGACACAGTAGTTCGTATCCAGTCAGGCAGAGAGCTCCATCAGTCAATTTAACACCGTGAGACAGCTTTGAAGAAGGGAGCAAATGCTATGTCCATCAAATATTAATGTTTTTAACCTTTTAACCACTATTTATGACCTGCGCATAAATTAAAATGACATGAAATAACAGACATATGAAATTTGCATAATTTAAGTTAACTTGCCTCAAGTTGTGGCTTTTACAGTAGATTACAAAACATTATAAGTCTTACTTTGTTATTTTGCTTCACATAGACCAATTGATGTCTGAGAAGTACCCATCATCTAGAGCAAATGTTGACTTCAGGCACTGAGGGCACATTAGCCCATAACACTCTTTTAAAATATGAATCACTGCTTTCTGGTTAGTAGCAAAGTTCCACCCACAACGCTACTTTGTTAGTCAAGCTCAGCCTGTCAGTGCTGAAGGCTGCTGTCCCACAGACTGACAGAGTAGAAGATAGCAGTGTGCAAACTGGAGCTGTGTTGGCTGTATGCATTTATTTGTTCATTTGTTCAACTTCGTAATGTTATTTATAGCGCCTCGTACTTTTTCTGTGAAGGTCATGTTGAAAGGTTCTGTGAAATAAACATCCTGCAAAATATTTAAAGAAAGCTTTGTGTTAAGAGTGCATTATACCAAATTTTGACACTTTTTGCTGCAAGTAAATATCTCCTCAAATATCTGTATCGGCCTCCATACCTTGCCGATAATCAGGATTGGCCCTTTAAAATCTATATCGGTCAACACCTAGTAGGAATTAACTGATAAGAATTGGAAAACAATTTTAAAATAATACATGGGACTACATCGATCCTGAATTGAGCTAAATGTACTATTAACCGGTCGATAGCTATCTCAACATTATAAATTAAGTTTGTTTCATTGCTACTTTACACATTTTCAAACATAGTAAAATTGCAAAGGTTGGCATGAGGCTATCGCTAGTCTGATCACAGGAATATTGAGGTTGCGAGGCAAATGCAGAATCAACATGTTTGATAGTGGTAGTTGTTATAGTGGATAAATACACCAGTTTGAAATTTACGTTCATTTCACAATTTAATGCAGTGTTACAATATAACAATACTGGTTCAGAATGGGGAAAAATAGGCTATGCTATGCTAACAACAGCTGACGTCTTCCTCTGGGCATCATCTACGTTGCACTTTCTGCTTTTTTGTGAAATGCTGCCCCCGGTAGTTAACTAAAGGTGACCATTGGTAATGCGAACAGGCTGCAGCACAGAAGCAAAAACCTAAACAAGGTCCCTGGTTTTTCATGAAGTATGTAATTGAAAGAAATCCTTTGTCTCATTTTAACTTATTATTGAAAATCTTTGTATTAAATAAAGGATTGCATCATTATATATATATATATATATATATATATATATATATATATATATATATATATATATAGCCACATGGGGTGTGCAGCCAGTACATTCTGAGTGCCGGTCCCAAGCCCGGATAAAGGAGGAGGGTTGCGTCAGGAAGGGCATCTGGCGTAAAACAAGCTAACCCAACTATGCAGACTCAGAATCGAATTCCCATACCGGATTGGTCGCGGCCCGGGTTAACAACGTCCGCCACCGGTGCTATTGCCCAACAGGGTGCCGGTGGAAATTGTGCTACTGCTGGGCGAAGACGACGAAGAGGAGGAGGAAAACGTTGCCACGAACAGCAGGAGAAGAAGAAAACTAGAAGGGTGGAAATGAGAGTGGGGACTTTGAATGTTGGTAGTGTGACTGGTAAAGGGAGAGAGCTGGCTGATATGATGGAGAGGAGAAAGGTAGACATATTGTGTGTGCAAGAGACCAAGTGGAAGGGAAGTAAGAGCAGGAGCATCGGCGGTGGGTACAAGTTGTTGTACCATGGTGAGGACAGGAAGAGAAATGTTGTTGGGGAGTATGTTAAAAGTGTGTTGGAGGTTAAGAGTGTCTGACAGGGTGATGAGTGTGAAGTTGGAAATTGAAGGGCTGATGATGAATATCATCAGTGCATATGCCCCACAGGTAGGTTGTGAGATGAAGGAGAAAGAAGATTTCTGGAGTGTGTTAGATGAGGTGGTGGAGACTGTGCCCAAGCATGAAAGAGTGGTGATAGGAGCAGACTTTAATGGGCATGTTGGTGAAGGGAACAGAGGTGATGAGGAAGTAATGGGTAGATATGGTATCAAGGATATGAATGGGGAAGGACAGATGGTAGTTGATTTTGCAAAATGGATGGAAATGGCTGTGGTGAATACCTACTTTAAGAAAAGGGAGGAGCACAGGGTAACATATAAGAGTGGAGGAAGGTGCACACAGGTGGACTACATTCTTTATAGGAGATGCAAGCTAAAAGAAATCACAGACTGTAAGGTGGTAGCAGGAGAGAGTGTCGTTAGACAGCATAGGATGGTTGTTTGTAGGATGACTTTAGAGGTAAGAAGAAGAGAGTGAGAGCTCAACAAAGGATCAGATGGTGGAAGCTGAAGGAGGAAGACTGTTGTGTGAAATTTAGCGAGCAGGTGAGAGAATCACTAGTTGGAGGGGAAGCAATTTTGGACAACTGGAAAAGTACTGCAGATGTGGTGAGGCAGCTAGGGCAGTACTGGGTATGACATCTGGACAGTGGAAGGAAGACAAGGAGACTTGTTGGTGGAATGAAGAGGTCCAGGAAAGCATAAGGAGAAAGAGGTTGGCAAAAAAGTTTTGGGATAGTCGGAGAGATGAAGAAAGTAGACAGGAGTACAAGGAGATGCGGCGTAAGGCGAGAAGAGAAGTGGCAAAAGCAAAGGAAAAGGCATATTGCGAGCTGTACAAGAAGTTCAATAGTAAGGAAGGAGAAAAGGACTTGTACCGATTGGCCAGACAAAGGGACAGAGCTGGAAAGGATGTGCAGCAGGTTAGGGTGGTAAAAGATGCTCATGGTAATGTGCTGACAAGTGAGGAGTGTGTGCTGAGAAGGTGGAGGGAATATTTTGAAGAGTTGATGAATAAAGAAAATGAGCGAGAGAAAAGGCTGGATGATGTGGTGAGAGTAAATCAGGAAGTAAAAGAGATTAGCAAGGAAGAAGTGAGGGCTGCTATGAAGAGGATGAAGAGTGGAAAGGCAGTTGGTCCAGATGACATTCCAATGGAGGCATGGAAATGTCTAGGAGAGATGGCAGTAGAGTTTCTAACCAGATTGTATAATAAAATCTTGGAAAGTGAGAGGATGCCTGAGGAGTGGAGACGAAGTGTGCTGGTTCCTATTTTCAAGAACAAGGGTGATGTGCAGAGCTGCAGTAACTACAGAGGCATAAAGCTGATCAGCCACAGCATGAAGTTATGGGAAAGAGTAGTAGAAGCTAGGCTTAGAAAACAGGTGAAGATCTGTGAGCAGCAATATGGTTTCATGCCGAGAAAGAGCACTACAGATCCAATGTTTGCTCTGAGAATACTGTTGGAAAAGTACAGAGAAGGACAGAAAGAGTTACATTGTGTGTTTGTGGACTTAGAAAAAGCTTATGATAGGGTGCCAAGAGAAGAGTTGTGGCATTGTATGAGGAAGTCTGGAGTGGCAGAGAAGTATGTTAGGGTAGTGCAGGACATGTACAAGAATAGTGTGACAGCGGTGAGATGCGCAGTCGGAATGACAGACTCATTCAAGGTGGAGGTGGGATTACACCAAGGATCAGCTCTGAGTCCTTTCTTGTTTGCAGTGGTGATGGACAGGTTGACGGATGAGATCAGACAGGAGTCCCCATGGACTATGATGTTTGCAGATGACATTGTGATCTGTGGTGAGAGTAGAGAGCAAGTTGAGTCTAGTCTAGAGAAGTGGAGATATGCTTTGGAGAGAAGGGGAATGAAAGTCAGTAGAAGCAAGACTGAGTACATGTGTGTAAATGAGAGGGAGCCCAGTGGAATAGTGCAGTTACAAGGAGTAGAAGTGGTGAAAGTAGATGAGTTTAAATATTTGGGGTCAACTGTTCAAAGTAATGGAGAGTGTGGTAGAGAGGTGAAGAAGAGAGTGCAGGCAGGGTGGAGTGGGTGGAGAAAGGTGGCAGGAGTGATTTGTGACCGAAGAATATCAGCAAGAGTGAAGGGGAAAGTTTACAAAACAGTAGTGAGACCAGCTATGTTGTATGGTTTAGAGACAGTGGCACTAACAAAAAGACAGGAGGCAGAGCTGGAGGTGGCAGAGCTGAAGATGTTTGGATTCTCTTTGGGAGTGACAAGAATGGACAAGATTAGGAATGAACATATCAGATGGACAGCTCAGGTGGGACGGTTTGGAGACAAAGTCAGAGAGGCGAGATTGAGATGGTTTGGACATGTGCAGAGGAGGGACCCAGTGTATATAGGGAGAAGGATGCTGAGGATGGAGCCACCAGGCAGGAGGAGAAGAAGGAGACCAAAGAGGAGGTTCATGGATGTGCTGAGAGAGGACATGCAGGTGGTTGGTGTGACAGAGGAAGATACAGAGGACAGGTTGAGATGGAAACGATTGATCTGCTGTGGCGACCCCTAACGGGAACAGCCGAAAGACAAAGAAGAATCTAGATAGTAGGCATGGGCCGGTAGGAGATTTGGACGGTATGATGACTGTGGGCAAAAATACAGCAGTTTCATGGTATTATGTATAGCTTTAAAATGTGCTTTAACAACATTATGGCTATTTGCATATGAAGCACCCATGATTCAGGCGCACTAATTAACGCAATGTCTACTGCTACGAGTACTATACCACTGATAAATTTAGAGAAAATACCAAAATAATAGTCACTCTTTTAGACATGTAGCATTTGCACTGTGGGAAACATGACTTAGTTGCTTAGGGAGAAACGTGGTTGGAATAAGGTCCGGAACTAAAGATGCTCAATACTTCACCAACAAAGTGCTTGGAATAGATGTATTTGTCCTTTTTGACATGTTTGTGGGAGAAATTTGGTCAACCACAAGCACGACTCGAGTCCACCGCTTGTACTTCTCAGTGGTTTCAAAGATGGGATAAAGTTTACTCCTTCCATGTAATCCTTTGGGGGTATCTTGAATCGCTCCACGCCCGACACAGGCCACAGCTACGGTGCTTTGTTGTCACCATTTTTGGCTTGAAGGGCTATTCCGCAGAAAATAAAACGAAAAAGCCGACTTGGTCCTTTTAGACGGAGGGAAAAGTTCAGTACAGGCTTCGCCTCCTTCAGCCATGATGCAGAGGTAGCTAATGTTAGCTGCCTGTTTGTAAACAGAGACAGAGGTGCGTGCCAGGGGGAAGGGTGGCAGCGGCTGCCTCCACTCTGCCTGTCAAGAATTCTCATAACCTGCTCATACTGTAGGGACGGTATAACGGAAAATTTTAGTGGCTTTGATACCGTGGCTTTTTCATATGGCGGTATACCGTGAAACCAGTTATCGGTCCATGTATCTAAATATGCATGATATCATTTTACTAGGCAGACATCCACAACCCTAGCAGCAGGACTGGGTGTAGCTCATCTTCTAGATCACGTACTGCTCTTTTTGAAATAATGAACTAATCCCAGCTTGATATTTTAATACCTGGAATCAACTTAAAAAAAATTAATTAGCTAAATGTCAGCAGCAATTCTGTTTTGTTATTGGCACTCGTAGTTAATGTCCCATCAAGAAATAATGTAGCTCTTGTAACTAACTGGTTGCTATGATCACAGACATACGGGCCCCGGGGGCAGTTAAAGACTTGTCATTATCACGCCTTGTACCATGATGTGTTGAACAAAGTACACTTAGCACACACAAAGCAGCAACGTATTGCTAAATCCACTGAGCTTTGTGGTGATGTGTTCTTGTCAGACTGCACTCTGACATTGAGGAGTATATTTTTTGGTCAGTCTGTTCTGTCTCTTTGGTGTTTTTCTTTTTAACTCAGTTTCTTGTCTCCCTGGGGGTTCTACAGCTGCCTCGCTTTGAGTTTTTTGTTCCTTTCACTGTGCTGCAGATATCAGTACACCCAGAAAGAGCCTTGTCCTGGGAATATTCCCAAAGTAAGTAGGGTTTTGTTTCCCACTGTGCATTCAGTCCTTTCTGGGAGGCAGCAGATCTTTAAAAACGCCTCCGCCAGGGGCACCTTTTGATTTGCAAAAACCCTCCGGCCTTCTTCGTGCCTCTTTTTTCCAGGACTACCTGTTGCACACTGATCCCCCCCCCCCCCCCCCCCCCCACTTTCTACAAATCATTTTAAAGTTTCAATAGTTTTAGTTGAGTGCTGCTGCCATTTAAGACGGCTCAATAGAAACACAGAGGTGCTTTTGAGATCACATTGGTAATTATTCTGCATGTGATTCACCGAATGCCACCGGTCCCTGAGCTCTCATGGCCTCCTGCAAAGATAATGGCACTCATTGTCATGTTTTGTCCTTGTTACATAAGTCTGTGTACCAAAGCACAAAACCGTGTCCTCTAATTGCACTGGTGATTTCTCAGCTCGGCAACTACCACAGTTTACTACATAATTTACTCGTAAAAAACAAACAAAATGTGTTCACTTCTGGTTGGGCATCATGTAAAGGGTTGACCAGATGACTATTTGTTCAGTACCCTGTGCATATGGATAAATGTCTTTAAAGTATGTAAAATTGTTATACTTTATTGTTCTTTTAATTTTTATTTATTTATTTATTTTTAGCTTTGATTGTGGCTGGGGGTGTTCCTCTTATGTGGCTATGAACTGTGTTTAATCTTCTGTAGAAGGATACAGTTAACCAACAGTTTGGTCACTTGCAGCCAGTTTAATCATGTGACCTTGTCCCTGAGGTCTGACAGATGAGCAATCCTAGCGACTAACTACTCAACCTTGGATATTCTGAGGTAAATAAGCCTAACGCTTTTTTCGAGCAGAATAAATTGTTTTTTCTCTTATTTTGGTTGTTCAAACCAAAGACCTGCTCGCTTAGTTGCAACCATTTTAGTATTTAATAAGCAGAACATTTTGCACAACCTGTTGCCTGGATGCTACTCACTGTACAGAACCTTCAGAGGGTTGGCCATCGATAGGACATCACACTGATAAGACGTTTGCTAAATCTGGTGTCACTGGACATGTAATTTTATATTTCTAGTATTGGAAAATGTTTACACCTGGAATAATTAATCTGATAAAAATAGTTCTTATTTGTTTTGTTTTTTTTAATTTCTAGGTAATGTTTACTTTAGCTTATAGCTTCTTTCCACTGCGTTTTTCCTCACACGGCACGTTGTTTGTACACTTGTCACATCTATCCTTCCTTTCTTCAGCCATTTTGCAGTGGCTCATCAATACAAACCCCTTATCTCTAAGTACATGAGAGCCGGCCTCTCTTTCATCCTTACATTAGCCTGTTTTGCAAAAGTGATTGAATTAACTCGCAGGCTTGGTCATGATAAGCCCGATAATAACTGTCCGAGAGAAAGCATTGCAGTAAATGGCTGTCATTTGAGTGAGATGTCTGTAGAAAGTTACTGTTACTGTTTTTTATTATATGTAAAGTGCTCGGGGATTGAAAATTAATGTAGCCCTCTTTCATAAAGCTGTTGTCATCCTGATTATGGTATACATTTCTAACATCTAAAGTATTTTTGGGCAGCTACCTCCTGATTTGATAGAGATAGATTTTTCTAATGCTGTCAGTTATGTGGGTGTTTTCACTGTGATTAGAAAGCTGAACATTATGCTGTGAGACAGTTGTTCCACTTCACAACTGGAAGAATGTGTTTAAGAGGCTCTCTGGTTTTTGGGGTGTTGAAAATAAAAGTTAGTCTATCAAGTTTTCAGCTTGACCTTCGTACACGGTTTTTGCTCAAGAATCACACTTGCATTTATCTCATTCCTGTTTAGTCTTTTACTTCATGTGAAGTGAATCAAGCAGCTGCAGTATGTCGTAGTTATTAGGGATGTGCATCGTACAACAACTCACGATTCAATTTGATTCAGATTCTTGGGGTGACGATTCAATTCAGAATCGATTTTCAATTCAAAGAGCTCTGAGAAATAGTTATATTACTTAAAAGTGTTTATGTTTAAGAAAATGCAGCTTTACAAGGTTAATCAAGTGATTCTAGATGTACATTTACGTATCTGCTTTGCTTGTTCAGAGTTGGCTGGCAGTTTAGCGAAGCACTGGTCAGTCGTCGGCAGAGACCGCTGCTCTGCTCTTTTAGCTCCGGGTGATAGCGTAGCATGATACCGGGCGAGTTTGTGGGGGTAGAACACAGAAATCACCTCTTCAGTGTAGTTCGTAACTTTATGGCCAAAAGCCTGTATAGATGCAAACAACTGCCACGTGCATAAAGCACTGTTTCAGATAGCAGACAATTGTGATCACTACAGCCAAACACAATTCTCTGAAGGACAGAGACATTCTGACCTCTGTCCTCACCGTTTGTTCAGAGTCACTTTTCTTAGCTTTCCCTCGGGTATCCTTTGGGGTCTGCGACGGAGCTGCATTGAAGCTTAAAATATTTTGGCCTCAGCCTGCAACTCCCTTCAGGATCCTGTGTCTTTTCTGTGTTGTCTGTCACAACGGTGGTCAGTGCTAGCTCTCGTCCCAAGAGAACTTGAAAAGACATCGGCTGGCATTTCTGTTTTTAGAATTTAGCAACACATCAGTGACTTGACTGCTGGGGTTTTGGATGACTTCTGAAGGGAGGTTGTTCTGTCTGCACATCAAGGAAAGGAGAGGTTCATCCATTGCTGTGTCTTTGTCAGAGGCTATCAATCCTATGGTGTACTTGTAGAACCCTGTCTTTTGTAGCGGGGCCAGGCTGCGGATGGGCCCTCCATGTTATGTAAGCACGGGATTAAAATCTGTGCGTGAGTGGAACAGAGACTAATTCCTTTTCACTCTGCCGTGTCACAATAATACTGCTGGCTTGACAGTTTTTAACTCTGACGTTAGATATATTTGTGTTTATTTGTTATTATATTTTATTTTTTACTATATCAAGTATTTGCCATGCTTAAATGGTTATATTTTTTAGTGAGTTTTAGTTGTCTGTTTGAGTATGTATGTCAGCTGGTCTGAACTGGTTTTATCTGATCAAAACCAAAGGACAGGTTCCACCATATACCAAACAACTGTGGGTTGAAGACGAGGGGTAGAGTTTCCCCTCTGTCTGTGGGGAGCCAGTAAGATTAGGTTTGTGAGACTAAAACCCACCCACTGTACTGCCTACATTGTCTTGTATAAAAGCATTTTGTCAGCCATGTTTGAGGTCTTTCAGAAGATGGAGTCCGTGTGGGCTGTGTCTCTGGGGACCCGGGCCTGATTTTCAGCATAACTTTCAATAAATTCAAATTGAGGAATATAACGATCTTGTTCTTTGTAAGGGGCAGTATATTGCAAAAATAACTGGGAGGGATTAACACTGATCTTGTATGTCATACTGCTGCTGAATCCCTGCTGTCACTGGTTACACCAGTCACTGTTCTTATGTGCCTTGTGATATTTACCCAGTAGTGACAGCGGATTTATTGAGTGTTGACTTGAGGTCTTGGCAGTGTGTTTATATAGTTTACACAACCCTGCTCATATGTTTGGCAGTGGTGATGGCCAAGTGGTTAGTGCGCTTGGTTACAGTGCGGAAGGTTCCCAATTCAAACCCCACCCCTGCCACATTTCTCCATGTATTGTGGAGTTGCATCAGGAAGGGCATCTGACATAAAACTTGTGCCGATTCAATCCGCAGGTCCTTCTCAGATCTGCTGCGGTGACCCCAAGTGAAAACAAGAGAACAGCCGAAGGGGCTTACTTACACAACTGCCATATGCTCACACCTTTGTCTTCATGTGTGTCATCTGTACAATTCTTGATCAACCAGATAAACTATATCATCAAAGTTACCGTAGTGTTTTTTAACCCATTGAAGCAAAGTCGCTCACGTTTGGGGCCCATTGCCTTGTAAATTGAGTTCATGACATTTTGTGATCACTGTTGCAAATGAAATGACAATATTTGGACTCAACTAAAGAACATACCTGGAGCTTAATGAGGCTGTGCACATTTTCTGACGCCACAATCCCAAGGAACATCGGAAAATAGCACAAGATAGCCTCCAACATAAAACGTAGCTTTCTTGCTTTCCAACATGTGAGAAGGCTTTAAATTTGAAAGTCTTTCAATGTATTTTGCCAAGTGAGCAGTGGATATGATTGGTTGAACAGTGGACTTAATCAGCTTCTGTTTACATATGGCAATGTGAAAGGCTTCCTGTGTGTTAAATATGTTTGCATGATGGGCCCTTCAGTGGGATAAAGAACTGTCTAAATAAGGAACAATGTGAAGCTGAGTGGCAAAGCTTTGTTTTGGGAGGTGGAGTACAAAAATCGCTTTTGGGGACCTTGTTCATTGTTTGCTTATTTGTTCATTTTTCTCTGCTTATCTGGGTCTGGCAGCAGACCAAGCAGCTCATCCCGCACTTCCCTATCCCTCCAGCATGTCCAGGGTCTTCTCCAAGCCCTCCTCCCAGGTGGTCATGCCTCAAAGACCTCCTAGAAAGATGCACAGGCATGGGGAGTAACGGAATACATGTAACGGCGTTATGTAATTAGGATACAAAAAAAGGTAACTGTATTCCGCTACAGATACAGAAAAAAAAGACGTATTCAGATTACAGGTATATTTAGTAAAAATGGGGATTACTTAGCAGGATTACAATTTTAATGCATTTTATGATATTATCTGTATAGAATTTTTTTTTTTTTTCTTTGAAACGAAAACGTCCCTTCATGAACAGCAACATGACGTCTCCTAACCGGGCAAAATATTGATTAAGTACCCAGATGTTAATGCATTTTCAATGGAGATTCGCGTCTGGCCGCACTCAGAAAAATGCTCGCAAAATATGTGTTCATTAAATTCTGTCAGGAAAGTATTAATCTTACTCGGACACACACATTCCCAAATATTAGTGTTGAAAGTTACACGGATCTGCGCTGTTCAAGCTGCTGAGCTGAGGCGTCCTGCTGAGCTGCTGCTCTGTTCAATGCAGCTCCTAAAACCATTACAATACATTTATATACATATTATATTTTTACACAATTATCCTTTATTGACCGAGTTTCATTCATGAAGTCAGTGGTGTGGGTACACATCTCTATGTGTGGGTGTGACTGTGAGCGGCACAGCGCGGGTCATTATAATCTCATTATTTTAAGGTGCAAATTAAAAAAAAAAAAACCCCAGTCTTGTCAAACAATTTTAATCACTAACGACAAGTATTTGAACTAGACATTGGTCTAGCAGTGGAAAATATCATCTAGACATAAGTGAAGAGTTAATGGTCCGTGTCATCGGGCGACACAGTTACGGCAGGAGACATGCAGCTGTTTATCATCCAAATATCACGGACAAAGTGACAAGAAGAACCAAAACCACTTACTTATGGAAGGAAATATTGTCTCCCTTGTTCCTCCGTTTGTGGCTTTGCCAACATGCGCAGCTTTCCGGCATATTCCACCTGTTTCTTGAACTTCTATGCACGCAAATCACTAACTTGCCCGGAATTAAAATGGCGACCACGCCTCCTTACTGACAGGATTTACTTAATGGTTTTCATTATGCTTTTGTTCTTATTTTGAAAGTTCAATAAGTGGACTGATATGTTAAACATGGTGCGAATTTCCTGCACAAGTAGTAGACTTTTTTGTTTTTGTTTTGTATGAGTATATTGTTATTATCATTATTATCATCATTATTATTATTATTATTATTATTACTATTATTATGTTGTTATCGTATATTGTTCTGCAAGCCACTTTTAATTATATATTCATCCGCACATGCCTGAGTTTTCATTATCCTTCATTTGTTTGGCATTTTTTTGTTGAAAATTTAGCAGGTGAACACTGGGTGTGTTTAAAACAATATTGTGGTGCTCTTAATTCATAATGTGAAGTAAAACAGAGCATGCCATGTAAAAGAAACAGTTTTATTTTTGCTTAATAAACTGTACTATGTGGTCAAGACTATTTATATTTAGTTTCTTTTGTCTGTATTAGCATATTTGATATTGGAGTAATCCAGAAGTAATTGAAAGTAATCAAATTACTTTAATATTATGGTACTTGGATTACATTACTGACTACATTTTTCAACAGGTAACTAGTAACTGTATTGGAATACATTTTTAAAGTAACCCTCCCAACCCTGGAGATGCACAGGGGGCATCCTCACCAGATGCTTGCACCACATCACCTAGTTCCTTTTGATGTGAAAAAACAGCGGTTCTACGCTGAGTGTAAGCCCAGATAGCTGATGGAGGAATCTCATTTCTGGCATTTGTTTCCACAACCTTGTGCTTTCTTTCATTACTCAAAGCTCACGACCGTAGGTGAGGATAGGAGCGTAAATCTGGCTCAGTTCTTTCTTCACTACTAGTCCAGTGTAGTGTTCGCAAGACCTCCCTAATCCGTCTTTCGATCTCACGCTTCATGTCACTCCCTCTCATGAACAAGACCCTGAGATACTTGAACTCTTCCACTTGGTGCATTAACTCTTCCTGACATTAACTCTTCCTGTGTCAGATGGGACAGAATCCACCCTTTTCCGACAGAGGGCCATAGTCTCAGATTTGAAGATGCTGATCCTCATCACTTCACACTTGGCCTCAAACCATCTCAGTGCACATCAGAAATCACAGTCTGAAGCCAACGTAACAACATCCTGAGCAAAATTAGTCATTCATGTTTCTTCTTTTTCAATATCATTCTCATTCTTTTTCAATATCATTTTTTTAAAGTCAGTGTACATTAAAAACGGCAATTGCTGTTAGAAAAAAAAGCTTAAATAATGTTTGTTCAATAATTAAAAATGTTTTTGCAGTTAGAATATACATATTTAGTAACATCACAAAAGGAGCTGACCTGTTAAGTTTCTGAAATGACCATTTTGAAAAATCTATAAATTGGGGGGAAAACACAGTGTTTGCATAAATATTTACATTTTTTGTCATCACTGTTGAATCAGAGAATGCTTAAACTTGATGCCAGTTCATTTTCATTAAATTTTGAAGGGTTTTCTGTGACTTTATACAACCTAAATGACTCATTTGTCAGGTGTTCAAGAGGAATAAGCTTTGACTTTTGGGTGAATAATTTATGTGTAAACGGCACAAATACACCCATAGGTCATAGACGGTGAACCTGAACTATGTTTCGCCAATATTTCTTGATTGGGACCTTGTCGCTCTGTTTACAAGATGAAGCTTTGGTTTGTCCTTATGTTTCTTTAAAAAGTGCTGCAAACAACATTTAATGTTAACAGTACAGTGTTGAGCCTGATTTGGGCTTTTTATAGAAAATGCAGATCTGATTAATCAACCTGAATCCATATCCGAGTTATTTTGTTTAATCCAACAGTGATAAAATGCATGTTTGTCTTATACAGTTGTGCATGTAGAAGTGATGTCATAATGGCTGCTACAGATCAAAGCCTGCTGCTGCTGCAATAAACAGGTGTGACGCCAAAGACACCTTTGAGATCTTTTACTTTATTTTGTTGCAGCACATAGTAGTTTAAAACTGCGTCTTTCTCAGGTGTATTTGTGAACTGCTGGTGATGATTTGTAATTACAATACTTTACAGTTATGCCTCACATTCACCCATTCACACAAACACACTCACACACCAATGTCAGGGTGCTGCCATACAAGGCGGTCACTACACACCAGGCGCAACCTCGGGATTAAGGACCTTTGCCAAAGGGCCCTTGGTGATTTTCCAGTCAGGCTGGGATTTCAACCGAGGATCCTCTGGTCTCAAGCCCAACGCTTAATCACTAGACCACCACCTCCCTTTTTGTCACTGAAAATAAATTACTACTTTTCTGTAACGTCTGGTGTATTTGTAAATGTGGCTGGAGATGAAAGTTTGTAAGAAACCATTAATGTAGCAGTGATTTATGTATTTTCTAAACTGTTTTTATATTGTTTTACAGATATCTGTGTGTTTGACAACAGGAAAAATATATAAAATATAAAAAAAATTTATGACTAACTTTGTTCAGAATAAGAGGAGTCAAATTGGATCAGGGCTCAAAAGAATGTGATTTGAAAACACATGGCATGCAAGGAAACGATACAAAATGGACAGGATATTGGACAGATCAATGCAGTGTGTGCTTTCTTCTTCTTCTAGTTATTATTATTATTATTTCTATTAAACAATGGCAGTTATAATGAAAGCTGTGCTTTCAAAGGTTCAAATTGTTGCTAAATAAAACACTGCGGTTCTTGAAGTGTCAGAGACCACACGTTTCCTGTGTGACTGAAGAGTGACAAGTTAACCTCAACGCTGCTAACAAAAACATCACTGAGAATGTAACGAAGCTGCTGCACTTAGTTGTTGTCATTTAAATAGATGTCACATGATTTATACACTGACTGGTGTATGAGGTTGTTGAACAGTGTCAGCTGATAGTTTGACTGTAGTTTTTGAATCTGATTTGGGAAAGAAAATGGTAGTGTTACTTCCCGGCTTCCCAGAACCCAGAGTGTGACATCATCAGTTTCAAGAGCTTCACTCTTCTATACAGGATCAGTCAGCCATTCTCTTTGACCTGTTGCTAGTAAAAGAATAACTTCTCAAGCATCCGATTAGCTCAGTCTTAATTCTAAATTTCTGCCACGGATACCACAAAGAGACAGTCAACACAATATAATTGTGCAGACGCGCATACATTTTCATTGGGGGAGGAGGGGTAGAGAAATCCACTGGTCCAAGGACACCAACCTGTAACTGTTGACCTATGTGTAGTTGATATTTTCCCCTGCTAGACTGATCTCTAGTTAAAACTCTTGTCGATCTAGTGATTAGAAGTGTTTGACAAGACCGATAAATTTTTCAGTCGTGTGCCTTAACCCTCTGGGGGTCTGAGGGCAGTTTTTGGACAGTTCACTCGCCTGACATAAATGTTTTATTGCTGTTAACAGCTCTCCCTGCATCCCACAATCAAGTTTTATGTCTCTTTTTTTTTTTTTTTTTTTTTTCTTTCAGGACAACCTGTGCTTTCAGAATATATATGTTTTTGTTGTGTTTTATAAGTGTAATAAAGGTTTACAATCAAAAAATAGGCAAGGGAAAAATAAAGCGAAAAATAATTTTCCACACACATTTATTCAAAACCAGTGGTGGGCACACTTCCGATAACAGATCATTATCAAAGATAATGTTTTCATTATCGGATTTTCTTTTTAGATAAATTTAAAAACCATCATCTGACTAATTATCTTCCGATGAATTACCGTCTGATAACCTTTAGACCGATAACATACTAAACTAAGATGAACAGTGAAAAACATTTTTAAAACTGTTAAAGCTGTTGAAACCTACCTGTTAAAAGTTTCCTAATAGGCATGTTGTTCTACCCTCTGCAATCAGAAACTACTATATTGTCTGTAAGCAAAGGAGAACTGGTGACAAAAAAAAAAGTCATTTCCTTTAACACCATACTAATATAATCGCAATGTCACCAAGTCATCCAGAGGCATACATGTTTAACTTATGGTTCAAATTTTAACCACTCATTTTAGACAAGTTATTTAAAATTATTGTCATGTCTGAAGTTTATAAAGTGAAATATCAGATATATGTTTTCGTTTTAAAGTAATATGCTAATTTTTAAGGTTTTGTGAGCACACGCTGTGCCAGGCAGCAATGCATTATGGGTAGCATAAGGTAATCTCAGACGTTCACGACAGGACAAATGCATTTCAGACACTCTGTTCAGGGTCCACAGATAACAGCATTAAACTCTAGTGCCTAAAACTCTCGTGAATATATTCTCTGGGTTTATAGACGTTAGTGTATTTGCGTTTGTTAAATTCCACGCATCTTAA
This sequence comes from Thalassophryne amazonica, assembly GCF_902500255.1. Lineage (NCBI taxonomy): Eukaryota > Metazoa > Chordata > Actinopteri > Batrachoidiformes > Batrachoididae > Thalassophryne > Thalassophryne amazonica. The sequence goes on from NC_047121.1 coordinate 66,952,618, forward strand.
ATGTAGCAGACACGGATTATATGGAATTTTGTTTGACATTTTTTCAAGGCCGCTACTGCCATCTACTGGCCAGGAGTGTTCATGGCAGTATTAAACGTCTGGGTACATGGCTGCTCTCAAAGTGTTGGTATTGTCCATTGTCCAGGCGCTTTTTGTGTGCATATATGTTAACTTTGTATTCTAAAACTACGGTTAGAAGTAATTCCGACTCCTTATCGGTCCACACGAACGAGGTTGGCGCCATGTTTTTAGTTTTTGTGGAAGTGACGACAAGAGAATAAGGCTCCTGATTGGATAGAATTTTAATCAGTACCGCCACCCAAAGATTTGGCAGACTAATTACAACACATTTATACAGTTCGATGTGGATGGATTTTTTTTTTAAATGACGTAGTGTGGATGAAGTTTTTTCCCCAAACTGAAAGGGTAAGATATTCGGTTTTACAAATACCCGACAACGTGTGTACTTGGCCTTATGTCTGTGAAAGGCACTATATAAATAAATTTGCTTACTTACTAATATTGAATGCACGTTTTACAACATCATAAAAGTTTTAAAACATGCAATTGCGATGACACTTCCAAGGCGCCGTAAAAATGCCTGTCTTTACAAATAAAAATGGAATATTTTACAAAAGCACATTTATCTTTAAACCAACACACGTCACATTAACGTGTTGGTTTACATAATGGATTACTGAACCAATCACTGTTTAGCACTTTTACCCAGAATGCTTTGCAGTCTGTGTTTGTTACAAAACCTCAGAATTAGTGCCTTATTCAACATTAAAAGATATATGTTATATTTTAACTTTGTACAAATGACAGAATTGACATTAATGGAGTTATTCTATCAGTATTTTCAAAAAAACGTAAGTTAGTATGACTTTATTTTTCAAGACCTCAAGGTCTGCAGAGTTAACTTTTCAGCAAAAAAAAAAAAAAGTAAGTTTCTGTCTCATATCATTCAAAAGTTATTTATAATTTAGTAAAGGTTGGTCTCAGCCATCGTATATGACGGCGTCGGCCCCAGAGGGTTAAATAACTCAGCCGATATGATAACATGATTTTCTTCAACAATCATAAAATTTTAATCATACTAGTCTGAGAAGCAATAGATATATTTGTTGCCCAAACAATCTGAGATATCATAGCGCTTACACAGCTGTTTGGGCTGCATAAGACGAGCACAAGGCCAGAATTACAGAGCGAAGTATAAGGTGCACAGTACATTCACATGAGAGGAGAGGATCATGTAAGCAAATTTTTATTATTTTACAAACATTCAACACAAAATGAAAACGTTCTATCATCCTATAGATTTACAAATACAGTATTGATTGAATACATGCACATGATGTGATGATTAATGCTACGCTGTGGCTTGATATGTCGGCGGCGGTGGCTCTGAGCTTCCAAATACCTGGGGCCACTACCTTGGACCAGGAGGATCAGCAACAAAATTGGCCCTACTGATCCTGACCAGTAGGCTTCAAAAATATTTTGCTAACCCCGATAATATACTCTTAACTTTATTCCTGAACACCTCTGTTGGAGTTTTTGTTGGACTTCTTTGATTCCCTCTTGCATCATATTTCAGTCCTACCGGTTACCCACTGGGGTTAACTTCAAATCAGTTAGAATTTTCTGTATTCTGTACTTTGTTGTTAAACCAGAGGCTGACTCTCTAGAAACATGACTAACACCCATGTTTGGAGTGGATGGCTTTATGTTATCTGGCACACCATCATTAAAGTGTCCGGGAATAATTTTGGTGTTTTAGTCAAATATGGGAAATTGCGTTAAAGAAATTCAATAAGTGCTTATTTAATTTAGTATGCAACGGTAAGATGGCAGTTATTGTGTCATCTCTAAAATATTGTGGTTTTTATGTTCACTTATGATCTATATGCGGTAGAGGCACAGAGTGATATTCTGTTAGAAACCCGTTCTGTTTTAGACACAGGTACGCACTTTCACACTTGACAGCTGTCCAGTACAAAAACAGTTGGACACATTAGTGAGTGAGCAGCTCCACCGGAGCAGTTAAGAGATTAAGGCCTGAAACACACCATCTGCATTGCATAACTGCCACATTGGATGTTGATTTTCATTTAGGCCACTGTATTAACAGATTACACCTTGTACACCACTTGCATGAGGAAAGCGTCCCAGACACATGTCTCGCATTGCAGCTGCTGCAGTCCTCTTGAGAATAGGTCCAGCACCAATTTTTCACATGTCCCACCAGCACCACACCACTAAAACAGGCAGAAAATTATGCATATACAATCATTTTGACATCATACCGGAAACATGAAATAATTAACAGCTTATTGAAGAAAGTCAGATGATGGTTATCTGGTTACAACAAGTCACTTTTCTGAACTCTCAACTAAATTCACATGGAGCTCAGTGATCCACAGGATCTGGGTCGTAAAAATGATCTAACAAAGGAATTTATATCAGGAGTTTTTCTAAACCGGGAAATAGGGGCGCAGCGCCCCGTTGTTTTGGCTATCTATAATCAGTGTTGCCACAGTTACTTTGAAAAAGTAATCCAATTACTGATTACTGATTACTGCTTGAAAAAGTAACTTAGTTACTTTACTGATTACTCAATTGGAAATGTAACTAAGTTAGATTACTAGTTACTTTTTTAGTTACTTTCCCCAGCTGCTAACAACAACCCTCTGCCACCTCAACATGACAATGATACCTGTTTTGCCAAAACTCACTTTATAGTCACCCTTTCTTGGCTTCAATGAAAATAAATACTTGTTTTATAAAAATTAAAATAAAGACCTCTTTCTTGACCTCATATTTAACTGTTGACAGCACTGTAACAGTAAAACTTGCAATTTCTAACCTACATTGTTTATAAATGTAACTATTAAATTCATTCTAACATTTTTCTAACATTTAAATTCTCTCTAAACATTTTACTTGTTGAAATTATTATTATTTTAAGAAGTATTAGTAGTTGTAGTAAAAAAAAAAAGGCTTCAAAACTGGACCTTTATGGGGGTGGGGGTGGGGGGCACATCCTTGCCCCACACCCCCATTCCATCTGGATTCGCCCCTGCTTTGGCGTTTGAGCACAAAGAATGGATAACATTTATTTATGCAGAAAACATGACCAGATTTACAGGTAAGAAGGTTTTATTGCGTTTTCACATCATGTGGTCCTCAGAAAGAGAGTTTAGGTGCATTTGAGTTTAGTTGTTGACGCGTCGCGGAGGATCAGCTGTTTTTAGCAGCAGATACGGAGTGGCTCGGAGAAAAAAAAAGCATAAAAATGTCTTTGTAAAGCTCAGTGCAGGTGTGCTGTTGTCAACGTGCTTTAAGAGGTGAGGATGAGTTGTAACTGCCGCAGAAAACTGCGGATGAAAAGCTCACAGCTCGCTTAAAGTGGGCAGTTCAGTCGAACACCGACCTCCTGCCCACGGACCAAGTTTAATGCTGCTGTCGACCCACAATGCAAAAATAATAGTAACGCACAGTGACTTGGACAAGTAACTTTAATCTGATTACTGATTTGGAAAGAGTAACGCGTTACCGGCATCACTGTAATACTAATAATATTTTTAACAACTAAAATGTTTAAATCAGTATTACTCTCAGCCTGAGTTTTACTTCAGTTCTGCACTGTTTAATTGATGAGCTAAAATAAGTTTACTTAATTTAACATTTCTGCATAACTACATAAGTAATGTCTCAGCTCAGGTATTACTGGGTCTGTTTGAGGCTCTAACTTTAAAATTAGATCATTTAGAATTCAGGAAGCCATAAATATGATTATGGCTCTTGGGGTTAGAATGTGTTTGATCAACAGATAAACTCTGTTATCAAAGCAATTTTTTTCCAGATACTTCTTCTGGCTAAAGTCCTTCCTCAGTAGACATGATCTCCCGATGGCCATTCGTGCTTTTGTCAGCTCCAGACTTGATTATTTTATTGCACTTTAGGCTGGTATTAACCCGTCTTCTCTTGCACGCCTCCAACCCGTGCAAAACACTGCAACTTGTCTTTTAATGAACACTTCCAGAAGTGAGCATATTACACCTGTACTTTAGTCACTCCACTGGCTTCCAGTTCATTTTAGAATTGATTTTAAGGTTTTAATGTTTGTTTTTAAAGTTATTCATAGCCCTGCATCCATCTTACTCATCTGAAATTTTAACTCTCCGCACTTACAGTAGGACATTACGAGCATCTGGTCAACTTTACTTAGATGTTCTTTACTTGGGGTTCTGAGGTCAAAATATAAACTCTGGAGCGATTTGTGTTTTTAGCTGAACCCAGTCTGTGGAATAAGTTACCTCTTGATTTACAAACTATTTCTGACCCAGCACTTTTTAAATCAAAGCTCACAACTTACTTATTTAAAATGACTTTTAACACCTGGTGGCGCTGTGACATGTTTTGTTAGTATGAGCCTTTTTAATTCTATTGTACGTTTGTTATATTTTTGTGAATTCTGATTTTACCGTAAAACACTTTGAACACGTCTGGCTGCTGTAAATGGTGATAGAAATAAATGATGATTGATTGATTGATAGATAGTAATCTTATCAAACATACATGTAGGTTCTGATATCTATTTGGGGTAAAGGCAAAGAAAAGGTGAAAATGTGCAAAGAAAATTACAAATACCACACATTGACCAGCTCCCAATTCAGATCAGGGAGACAGACACCCTCTCTACTTTTAAGATTAGGCTTAAAACTTTCCTTTTTGCTAAAGCTTATAGTTAGGGCTGGATCAGGTGACCCTGAACCATCCCTTAGTTATGCTGCTATAGACGTAGACTGCTGGGGGGTTCCCATGATGCACTGTTTCTTTCTCTTTTTGCTCTGTATGCACCACTCTGCATTTAATCATTAGTGATCGATCTCTGCTCCCCTCCACAGCATGTCTTTTTCCTGGTTCTCTCCCTCAGCCCCAACCAGTCCCAGCAGAAGACTGCCCCTCCCTGAGCCTGGTTCTGCTGGAGGTTTCTTCCTGTTAAAAGGGAGTTTTTCCTTCCCACTGTAGCCAAGTGCTTGCTCACAGGGGGTCGTTTTGACCGTTGGGGTTTTACATAATTATTGTATGGCCTTGCCTTACAATATAAAGCGCCTTGGGGCAACTGTTTGTTGTGATTTGGCGCTATATTAAAAAAAAATTGATTGATATTAAGCACTAAAACTAAATTGGGAGGAGAAAATAGTCAGCAAAAAAAACAAAACAAAAAAAAAAACCCTGGACATCAAAATCCCCAAATTTTCTGAAGGCCCCCAAACCCCCTTCCAATAAAGGTCCATTTTCACCAAAAAAGAACCCCCTCACACCCTCCTTTGGAGATGTTGACTACGGGCCTGGTTGTTGTTGTTGTTGTTCCGGTCCTTCAAGAAGCCTCAGAATGTCCCATTTTGACCTAAAATTTTCAAAAGCTCCGCTCCCTCGCATCTGGTGACGCCCCCTAGCTAAATTTTCCTAGAAAAACCCGTGTATATGTTTGTATATTGTAACAAGTTCAACATCACATATGCTTTCTGGAATGTGGTGTCAGATGATGGCTGGATCAAGTATGTGAGCCAGTTTTCAAAAAAAAAAAAACATTCACAAAAAAATAAATAAATAATTCAAGTTGATTGTGCTCTGTGAATATCACTTCCAAAAACTGGTCACGGAACACATAGTGTTGGACTAAAGCCATTATCGAAGACAAATGATGTGAAAAGATTAAAGAGCAATGCAACACATACGCGAGTGTAAATTCACACACGTGTGTCAGATGCAGCAGTTGCGCCTGTCAGAAGCAGCGTGCACGTAACTAATGTGTTTTTCAGGTATAATACAAGTGGCGTTAGTTGGAACGAGTATCGTGAAACAGCAGCACTAGCCAGTTGCTTGAACCAATGATCTTCCGATCACAGGTCAGGTTCTCTAATCTGTAGAACAAAGTCGAGTCTTTGGTGACGTCTCTGTTCTCCCTTAGCCGGTGCCCATGATATAATGCAGATGGATAGGTTTTGTGTTAGATGAATGGTTACTTAGAGAGACATGAAGCGGACCACTTGCATTGTGAGGGAACATCAGCGGTGGTATTTTTGTACATTTCTCTGCCAGCACATAGGTGCCTCACTGTTGAAGACCCCAGCAGCTGGAGAAAGCCAAGGGGACACCCATGTTTTACGTACCTTGCTGAGACAGATAGGTGATTACTTTTGATAGTCGGGGATGGATCGGTTGTCTGTCTGGGTGGTTGCCATCCGGGACCCAAGATGGCTTCATGGTGTGGCAGGTGCACTCAATGTGTGGCGGCAGCAGCACAAGACCCGACTGTCAGTTTTACAAAGCCTGAAAGTGTTGGCAGATGGACTCCAGTTCTGTGAGCTTTGAGACGTGAGCGCTTGTACAGCATGTGATTGTTGAGCGTTTAGGGCATGCTTCTACAGGTGAATGGAATGGAGTGCGGGGGTAGAATGAAATTCAACAACATTAAGATCGGCGTAGTGATAAATGCCCTAAAGGTTGTTGTATGAGAACTTTACAGCTCAGAGAGACCAAAAAAAGGATGTGCTGGCACTCACATTATTGTTGTTGTGTATAGATTACAGTCTTCTATATGGCTCTATGTTTGTATTCAATTTCAATTGAGTTTATTTATATAGCGCCAAGTCAGAACATTGGCTGCTTCAAATCATTGTACATGAGTAAGGTCCAGACCTCACCCACCCCATGAGCAAGCACATTGGTGACGGTGATAAGAAAAGAAAAAAAAAGTCTTTATTTTTTATTTTAGGAAGAAATGTCAAGCGAGATTGAACTCAGATTGTTTTGAAAATGTAGCCACATTTCTGGTCTGTTGGCCTGTTACTTTAAAACCTGGTCTTCATGTACCTGAAGGTTAACCAGTTTTTGATTTCAGTATTTTACTTGAGGATAGTTAGAAAGGCAGATGGGATTAAACCCACCCACAGAGTGGATAATCCACATTTCCAAGTCCTCAAAAGAGCAGATTGTGGAGATGAAACAGATCGCAGAATGATGGTACATCAGTCAAAACTACATGATGACATCAAAGTTCAGTGGAGTCCAGCAGAACCGCCACCTTGGGTCCAAGATGGCAGCCACCCAGGCAGACATCCAGTCCATCCCCACATCTCTAAAATAACTGTCTACCTGCCTCAGCCAGGTGAACTGTGGGTGTCCCCTTGGCTTTCCGCAGCCACTGGGGTCCTCAGCCAGAGGCACCGCTGTGCTGGATCATGGTCAGAGAAACATGACACACAGCCAAAATATTACTGCTGATGCTCCCTGACAATGCAAGTGATACTTCTAATCTTTGAACATCAAGTTATGAATATTTCTGTTTGAGTCACACTTTTATTTCTTAATTATTCATGGGGCTTTCTCTTATTGTGCACCTGTTCTGAGGAATAGTCTGCCAGCTGAGTTAGGACTGTCTGATTCTGTTGAGTTCTTCAAATCCAGACTTAAGACACATCTGTTCTCACTAACTCATAATTATGAGTGGTGCATCGCTGTGTCTGTCTCTTTGGGGATGGATCAGACGCCAAGATTAACACCCCAAGATCGGGCGGGGTTAGCGGAGTTTGGGACTCTTCGACCACTAAACACAGATGACAAAGATTTTTAATTGGTGTTGAAGCAATCTTGACTTTCTCAAAACATTTCTAAAGCGTTTTGAAATGTTTTGCCTACGACATTTTGATGATTTTTGACACAAATTTAATTCCGTGTTATATTAAAAGAACATTTGCTGTCTCTGCCAAAGCTGGATGTTACTTAACACGACAGTTGGCTGTTGTGTTGAAACCTGCAGAAACAGCAATTGATGTTTAACAGATTTACCACTGCAAGCCTACACTAATTAGTCATCTATCATCACACCACTTATAATGATTAACCCAGGTGTGTGGCCTGTGACCATAGCCAAGCCCAAAGCACCTGTGCAGTTTTACAGTTCTTCCTGTGATCTACACCTGTGTGACTAAGGTGTGTTCTCTCTCTCTCTGTTTGCATCCCATCTGTGCTGCACAATGAACAACGATGTGCTGTGTGACGTGTGTGTTTGCACAGGTGGTGCTGTATTTCGTCTATAACAATCTGATGATCCCCATTCACTGACTGTCTAATGATAAAGTGTAGAGCTGCATCACATAACGCTGTTTTCCCTGAAACAGTCTTCTAACAGCGCCGTGTGCAACCACAATGTTTGGTTTGGCTTGATTTTTCTGTCAACTGCCTCATGATTATTACTTTATAAATTCAAAGTGGAGTATTGTTTAATTGTTCGTTGCAGTGTTTGCCTTAGTATAAGTCATTAAAAAAACTAAGACTGCCGAGGCTGTGCTGCTGCTGCTGCTTTAGGAAAGTACACAGCCTGAAGTCGAGACGTTTGATTTGTGAGCTCAAAATATGTCACCAGTTGCTGTTATTTGTAGTTATTGTCTCTGAAATCAGATACTGAAGGCGTCTTTCTGCTTATCTCTGTTTACCTGACCTAACTCTGCCTTTTATTCTGTGTGATTTTTGTTAGAGAAACATAAAACAGTCAAGTGTTATTCCCCGTACATGTCGTGTCTTTTACATTTTTAAATGTGATCTGTCAGTGTGATTTGTCACATTAAACTGGATATATTCAGCTGTAACCAGTCAGCGCTGCAACATTGCTGCTGATTTGAATGTAGGATTTGAGTGGATATAAATGCATTATTTGTCCTCTGTTTCTAGGAACTGCATGTGTGCATGTGCGTACATGTTGCATACTGACCCACTTACCTCTTGTCATACTTGTAGAGCTAGTTTGATGCCTTAAATCAGTGCAATCCAGTCTGGGATGCATGTTTGGTGCACTTTTCAGTGCTCTATCTACTTCCTGAGTTAGCTTAATATGCCCACGGTATGTCTGTATGTCTCTCTAGCCTTCTGTTTGGAGAAGACCGTTCTCAAAAACCGAGTGACTGTGCAATGAGACAATTGAGGGGAGCCACCAACACAACTAGTCAGCACTTTCATGATAGAGTGGGATAGAGAAGGATTTTCTGGCAAACTAGCAGAAATTTTGCCTATTTGTTTTTTCCCTCTCTTTCACTCCACCGTGAAGCTGTGTAACTAATAATACTGCAGACAAATGTTGTACTATCTCCTGCTTCTCCAATGGGGAGAAGCCTATAGCTTTTTCAGAGTTGTCACAAGTATCTTGGTGGCTTCCCTCACTTGTCTCCTTTTTGCTTAGTCCCTCAGTTTTTGAGAACTGCCTACTTCAGATAGTTTTTCCAACCAGTACCATACTTTTTGTACTTTTTAATGATTGATGTAAATTATGGTAAGTTTAAAACATATTCACTGACTTGGCGGCTTCCTTCACTTGTCTGATTTTTGTGTTGTCCCTAAGTTTTTGATGAACTGCCTTACTTCAGATATTTTTTCCAAACAGTGCCACACTGTTTGTAGCTACTTCTTAATATTGATGGAAATTACAGTAAATCTGAAACATATGCAGGGCCTTGGAAATGTCCATGTATCCATCCCCTGACGTGTCCAAAGAAAACTGTCTATACAAGTGAATTGTATGAACAATAATCCTTACATTTACATTGTCTGATTGTTTATGGGGTCTAAAAATGGAGAAACTGTGTACAAATGGCAGTATTCCTGAATAATGATATTTCTGTTTAACCCTTTGAATGACAGCTGAAAGTCTACAATTTAAGCACTTTTCAGCTTCATTTCAGTAATGTAGAGAACCAAATACTTATGGACCTTTGTGTAAGACGTGCCTCATTCTTACAACAGACGATTACCAAACCAAGAATGATAACACAGACTGTGGCTCTGCTAAAGTTGCAACAGAAAGGTTACTTAGAACTGGTTCTGTGTTTATTTAAAATCACTAAAGGAGTGCTTTTTTCCCCAAAGACCAAAGATTTCATTAATTTCTGCCTCTGCATCAAAGTTTGGGGGGAAAGAAAAGAAAATCTTTGTAGCATACAGGAGTTGTAAACTTTAAACTCATGATGTTTAGACATTTATCCATCAACGTCCAAAATTCTTGATTCTCTACTTTTATGTAGATGGATCCCTGAATACATAGATTTCTGTTCTGTGCTACATGTAACTTTTCACAATATTTTGTAAAAAAAAAAAAGAATATCAGTTTGGCTAATTATGCTGAAATTGAGTTCAATTTATTATCATCATTATTTTTTTTATTTACAAAGCACTTAAGCAATTGGCAAATGTAATTTTTGACAAGCAAATTGAATGAAATGACCATTTAAAAACAAACTGATACCAGCAACACAGTCATTTTAAGATTAATTATCTTGCTCAAGAGTACATTGACATATAGAGTACGACACATAGAGTACATTGGGCGGAGTCAGGAATTGGCATCTTAAGCATCGAGTTCGACCTGTTCTTCCAGTCACGCCATCTCACTTTCCTTTACATGAAGTAGTAGCCATTCCAGGTCAGACCCAACCTTTTTGGAATATCTAACCCAAAACTCTAGATTTTGGGTTATTTTGCTGACAACCCATTGAACAAACTCCACCTTCTTGGAGGGAAAACTGAAACCAAACCAGACTCATGGGAGATTAACTAGTTTATGTATCGTCAGAAAAATTTTAGCTCAAGTGAGCCCAATCTCAGCTCGCGTCTAGCTACATTGCATCATTATAAAATGCTGTATTTCTGTCATTATATAAGAGCAGTCACATGAAGCAGGAAGCATTGTGTTGCATGAAATGCATTGTATTTTTGGGAGGCATCCCATTAAAAATGGTTCCTCGTGTGTGATTGCTCGGGAATGACTGCTTAAAGTGTTGGAAAATTGACCCTTGACCTGTTGCTGTTCTTCTGCCCTTAGCTGGACCTCAGCCAACCTCTGGAGGAACAGGGGCCCCTGGACCTGATCATCCACAAATTGACTGACCTCATCCTGGAGGCAGACCAGAATGACTCACAGGCCATCCTACTGTTGCAAAGAGTGCAGGTACACGCCGTTGTTCCACTCACCGCTTCGGCGTTCATAGACACAAAAATCTGCACCGCTCTGCCGCTGCTGCAGGTGCTGAACATTTATGGATGATGGCCTTTTATGTTTATAAATGACGTGTGCCCATTTGTGCACCGAGAATCAAAACAGACGGGCCAAAGAGCCTTGACTCAATAGAAGAACATAACAGACACTAGTAGTTGTGACTTCACGCCATCGGAGGGTGGTTCGTGTAGAAACCAACAGGCTGTGAAGCTTGTTTTGAGAGTTTTATTGATTGTATTGATGTGAGAAAAATATCACAAGGTCAGCAGGTCACCATGTGAGCAAATTCAGTGTGTGATTAATGTGGCTCTTTTGATTTTTTTTTTTTTTTTTTTTTTTTTTTTTCCCCCCAGTCAGCTCTGTCTCTTATGATTATGATTTGTCTTGTGTACATCTGTCTGCTCAATTAGGAAGGACTAATTTTTACAGAAGCTCAAAATCTACTCAGTAGGGCTTGGGATCATGTTGTCACACCGCAGTGCCTTCTAGCTGATAACCACATAAGAAGCAGTCTGTTTTGTTTGGCTGTAACCAGGGATGCCGGTAATGCCCACATTGTTACTATTAATTAACAATGTAGATTATAAATTGTAAGTTTTACCCTTATAATGTTGTCAACAGTTAAATATGAGGTCAAGAAAGATCGTCTTTATTTTATGTTTTTTAGAAAACAAGTATTTATGTTCATTGAAGTCAAGAAAGACTGACTTTGTTTAATTTTTTACAAAAACTTTTTTTCAGGAAGTAGTATTTAAGTTTAACTTAAAATGTCAGGACATACATTGTTTACATTATTGTTAAAAATGTAATTGGATTACTTTTTCAAATTAAGGTTCCCTTTCACACACAAAGGAGGAATTGCATGCTATTCGTGAAAAATCGGAGCCGCCTTCTGAGAGAATCTCTTGCCTTTCTCTGGATTATTTATTATAATACATGAGGACATGCTGCACTGTCTCTGGCTGTGGACATTACAAACATAGTCCATCCTGATGCTTTACTAGGAGGAAGAGAGTACTGTCCAAGAAACTATGACTATTTCTCAGTCTAACAATGGTGACTTTATCCCTTCTTTTCCACATGGTTCTTCTACAACTATTTACCGAGTCTATCACTCTACTAGCTATTGAAAATAAATGCCTATCCTCAGTCTCCTGCTTCCAGCATTTTTACCATTGTAAGTTAGTTTCCTCCTGACAATACACTTGCCCTCTGCTTTGAATAGATTGATACTGATGTCTATGTTTTCATTTGTCAGAGCTTTCTGTGGTCAACCTATCCACCTTTTCATTTATTGAGATACCTATATGCTCTGGAACCCACATCAGTGTTATCTCAACCCCTTTCCTTGCTACATCCTTTACCAGTCCCGCCTATGAACATGGATGTGCACAGAGTGAAGTTTATATCTTAAACACACTTACAGGAACAATTTCAGTTTGACATAATAGGTAACTGAATTTGAATATTTGATGTGGCTCTTTTTAAAAAAAAAACAATTAACTCCCTCTGTTTTTTTTTTTTTGTTTTTTTGTTTTTTGCTTGCCCACCTACCTGAATGCTGACTTCAATTGGGGATAGTAATACTTTTTTTTCAAGACAAGCTGATATGCTCTTCTGAATACATAAAATTTTCTTTTCAGTTAAGACATTATGGTTCAAGCTGTTGAGGGTGGGCGAGAAACACAGTATAGGGTCCATAGGTGGGTCCGAACGAATATAAGCCTTGGAATTTTTGTTTGACAATAGGACTACTAAATCTTTGGAGTTTGCATATTCTTTCAATGTATTTAAGGATTAAATACATTTTTAATGTTGAGACCAAAATAGGTTTAGTTATAGGTTTTACAAATGTAGAGCTACTAGCTGAATATGTTTAAGCATCAAGAGTTCAACCACTGTTAGTTACTAGAGTTGGAGTTCACTCTTTGTTAAGAGGGATTAGGCTACGCATTACTAGTAATTTTCAATTTCAATTTATTTTCATTTATATAGCGCCAAAATCACAACAAAGTTGGCTCAAGGCACTTCACACAAGGTCTAACCTTACCAACCCCTAGAGCAAGCACACAGGTGACAGTAAGGAAAAACTATCTCTGATGAAGTTTGGAATTGTATATTCACTGCAGTAACCATCAGGCACCAGATCTGCTGCTAATTTCTAAATTACCAAAGGAAATTGTACACAAATGAAAAGTAGTGATCTAATAGTTCTAACAGTGGCAGAGATGTGACATTTCAAATATTGCACCAATGCTGATTGTCACAGGTAGATTTTCAATGTTTGGTGACCTTGAGTCACCTCTAAATAATTTCTGATTGGCAAACAATTTTACATGTGAGAATGACTCACCAAAAGGAAACTTTGTGGTGGGTGAAACTCGAAATTTTTTAAAGTTGGCATTTTTTGGGACAGAATCAGTCATCGGAAAGACAACAAATACAGTATAATTTGTCAACGTTAAGCAACAAGAAAAACAGAAGAAATACTAAGGTGATCGCCGGCCACTAGCCCTAAGCTTCACTAAAAGACCCAGAATTTAGATAAAGTTAAGGCCATGGCCTGCTCCGTTTCATAATAAAATGAATTTAAAAGAGTAAAAAGCATAGTAACTGTGGGCAGTCTAAGGCACACCTGTGCACTAATCATGGTGTGTAATCAGCATCTTGATATGGCACACCTGTGAGGTGGGATGGATTATCTCAGCAAAGGAGAAGTGCTCACTATCACAGATTTAGACTGGTTTGTGAACAATATTTGAGGGAAATGGTGATATTGTGTATGTGGAAAAAGTTTTAGATCTTTGAGTTCATCTCATACAAAATGGAAGCAAAACCAAAAGTGTTGCGTTTATATTTTTGTTGAGTGTACATAATGTCTATGACTTTTTTAGTCAATGACAATTGGATGCTACTTTCTTGTAACACCAAGTACCATAATACTGTTATTTCTGATCACAGTTCAGTGTCATTTTATACTTGAGCTTTCTGAAAACATACCCTTCCAGAGAAGCTAGAAATTTAACCCTGCATAATCTCCAAATTATTTGACACTCTGCAAAGCATGTGCCTTCTGAAAATGGACTGTATAAAGGAGGAGTAGGAAAAAGCGCTTGGTACCTTGATATCCCCAAGTGTGTGGGAGGAGAGTTTAGAGTGCATCCATGAGTGTTGTATTAATGCCTGACATTGTTTAATACAAGTCAAAATCTTACATAGATTACACTATTCAAAGATAAAATTCCATAGAATATTCCTAGAAGAAATGTGAATCCATGGATGCTATCTTATCATTTAGCTATGCTCTATGTCCCAGACTACAAGAGTATTGGTGTAACATATTCAGTTTTTTCTACGTGATCTTGGAAGTTCAGATAGTTCCAGATCATACTTTAATTGTTTTGGGAATTTTTGATGATCTTGGGAAACTTAATGTAACACAATAGGGCTTTCTAACATATAGGGTTGTAACTGCAAAACAAAAAACAAAAACTGATCTTACTTCTCTCGAAAAAGAAAGACATGCCCTTCCTTCAAACACTGGCTAACAGATTTGACAGACACCTTCATTTGGAAAGAATTAGATTCATTCTGAAAGACAAGCTGAAGGACTTTGAGAAAATCTGGCAACTTTTGGTCTGTTGTCCTGATAGAGAAACCAGTCAAGATGTCCAAGTAGCAATAGGAGGGGAGAGAAAATGGTAAACTTGAAGAAACATGCAAGTGCCAGGAATAGTTCCTTGTTGATTGAAATGTTCCACAATAAGCACATTGGAAACAAAATGCACATTTGGAACAATTTCTTTTGACTTGTCCAGCAAGTAATATTGTTAACGTTATTGACAAGATACACTGAACAAGTCCAAATTAACCAGCGGTTACTTGAAAAACTATTGTAGGTTTTTCTTTATCAGCAGATCACAAAGAAAACAAGTCCACCTGAATTCACAGTACAAATCAATAATCAATATCAGTTATTTTGAGGTTTAATTTTTTACATTTTTTTTTCTCTCTGCTGCATTGCTACACTGGATTTTAGGGTTGCCCCACTTGCCAGTCGGGTGTGACCATAACTATTAGGTTTCTTATCAGAGATGTTTTTTTCTTTTTATGGTAGTCGATATAAAACAGGATCAGTCATCTCTGGTTGATTGTCGTCATTACGGGTAGTTGTAAAACAGCTAACTGATCATCTGCAGAGGAATGGTCTATTTGAAGAGTTTCAGTCAGGTTTTAGAATTCATCATAGTACAGAAACAGCATTAGTGAAGGTTACAAATGATCTTCTTATGGCCTCGGACAGTGGACTCATCTCTGTGCTTGTTCTGTTAGACCTCAGTGCTGCTTTTGATACTGTTGACCATAAAATTTTATTACAGAGATTAGAGCATGCCATAGGTATTAAAGGCACTGCGCTGCGGTGGTTTGAATCATATTTGTCTAATAGATTACAATTTGTTCATGTAAATGGGGAATCTTCTTCACAGACTAAAGTTAATTATGGAGTTCCACAAGGTTCTGTGCTAGGACTAATTTTATTCACTTTATACATGCTTCCCTTAGGCAGTATTATTAGACGGCATTTCTTAAATTTTCATTGTTACGCATATGATACCCAGCTTTATCTATCCATGAAGCCAGAGGACACACACCAATTAGCTAAACTGCAGGATTGTCTTACAGACATAAAGACATGGATGACCTCTAATTTCCTGCTTTTAAACTCAGATAAAACTGAAGTTATTGTACTTGGCCCCACAAATCTTAGAAACATGGTGTCTAACCAGATCCTTACTCTGGATGGCATTACCCTGACCTCTAGTAATACTGTGAGAAATCTTGGAGTCATTTTTGATCAGGATATGTCATTCAAAGCGCATATTAAACAAATATGTAGGACTGCTTTTTTGCATTTATGCAATATCTCTAAAATCAGAAAGGTCTTGTCTCAGAGTGATGCTGAAAAACTAATTCATGCATTTATTTCCTCTAGGCTGGACTATTGTAATTCATTATTATCAGGTTGTCCTAAAAGTTCCCTAAAAAGCCTTCAGTTAATTCAAAATGCTGCAGCTAGAGTACTGACGGGGACTAGAAGGAGAGAGCATATCTCACCCATATTGGCCTCTCTTCATTGGCTTCCTGTTAATTCTAGAATAGAATTTAAAAATCTTCTTCTTACTTATAAGGTTTTGAATAATCAGGTCCCATCTTATCTTTGGGACCTCGTAGTACCATATCACCCCAATAGAGCGCTTCGTTTTCAGACTGCAGGCTTACTTGTAGTTCCTAGGGTTTGTAAGAGTAGAATGGGAGGCAGAGCCTTCAGCTTTCAGGCTCCTCTCCTGTGGAACCAGCTCCCAATTCAGATCAGGGAGACAGACACCCTCTCTACTTTTAAGATTAGGCTTAAAACTTTCCTTTTTGCTAAAGCTTATAGTTAGGGCTGGATCAGGTGACCCTGAACCATCCCTTAGTTATGCTGCTATAGACGTAGACTGCTGGGGGGTTCCCATGATGCACTGTTTCTTTCTCTTTTTGCTCTGTATGCACCACTCTGCATTTAATCATTAGTGATCGATCTCTGCTCCCCTCCACAGCATGTCTTTTTCCTGGTTCTCTCCCTCAGCCCCAACCAGTCCCAGCAGAAGACTGCCCTTCCCTGAGCCTGGTTCTGCTGGAGGTTTCTTCCTGTTAAAAGGGAGTTTTTCCTTCCCACTGTAGCCAAGTGCTTGCTCACAGGGGGTCGTTTTGACCGTTGGGGTTTTACATAATTATTGTATGGCCTTGCCTTACAATATAAAGCGCCTTGGGGCAACTGTTTGTTGTGATTTGGCGCTATATAAAAAAATTGATTGATTGATTGATTACCTCCCTGCTGTCTCACACCACGATAACCAAACAAGAACTAGATTGTTCCCAGCAGCAGGCACATTAGAACTGAACATTGACCTGCGTGTGTGCACACACACACAGCACCAGAACGCAGGAACAACTCCAAGATTAATTATTGCAGCTTATGTATTCATTAACTCTTGCCATGAGTAACATGCTATCTCGATGTGTTACAGTTACATTACATCTGTGCAGCTGTAAATGTGTAAGCGCTGTGATTTCACAGTTGTCGTCCACTGAGACACAACCTGAGTGTAACTGAGGTTTGGAATAATTAACTTGTAAATAGAGTGGAGCTTTGTGGTTCAGAGCTGTATACAATATAAGTGTTGATGCACCACACAGCTGTGGTCATAATTTTTTTGTGTGGTGGAAGGAATAAGCCTTCCTCTCCAAAATAGCTCTTTACTTAAAACAAAGTGTCAGGCTGGGATTCGCTCTGGTGATTCACTGGCCTAAAGTGTGGGCTGTGTGCACGCCAGACTTGGGAAAATATTATTTTCCTCCCCTACAGTGACGTGATTAAGGGTGAAATGATAAGTCTGACTAATTTTCGTATAACTTAACACTTTCCTATTTTTTATTTCCATTGCTTGTATGTAGTCCTGTTTGTTACAAATAACGACATTTTGGTTTGCTTAAATGACCAGTCGAGGTGGATGTATGCACAAACTCAGTGATGCGATGCATATCGATCCACCTGACATGGTTCCGTATATGTCACAATACATTACATTCCTTTTCACACTGACTATGCAGAAATGTAATCAGTTGCTTATATCGAGCATGAAAGAAAATAATTTTTCTGGAGTGTGAATTGCAAATCTTTGACATTATCTGTTTTCTGTTTATATTTTATGTAAACTGTGCTTCTGGAGAATGTCATTATTTCTTACATGGATCAGTTGACTTTTAATATTATCACAATGCTAATTTGTAAAAAGCGATTATATGATTCTTACGATGTGTGATGTATTGTTCCATCAGTTTCAGATTAATCATTCCGTTGCAAATAAATCTGAGTAGTTGACATTAGAGGAACAGGGTCTTGGTTCGTTTTACCCTTAATTTTCCCTGTGGATGTTTAAATTTGTATATCTTTTTAACTTCATGTGTTTAGTCATGTAGAGCACTTTGAAACTTTCTGTATGAAAGTAAAGGTGCCTTGACGCACAACTTTGATCCACGCACTTGCACGCACTCTGCTGTGCAGGAGAGTAAACTCATTGTATACCGGTGTAAACTGCACAGCTTTGTGCAAGTGCGCAAAGAAAATTTTGAAATGTTCAAAATCTCCATCACGCATTAATTACGTGAACTTCACGTGAACATTGCGCAAACAGTTCAAAAACACTGCGTGTGAGTGCAAGTGATTGCGTCAGTTCACCGCATCGTCGTGAACATACTTTTACAGCTACTCATAAGAAGGACTGAACATGCAACTGTTTTACCAAGCCATTACAATATAAACATTACAAATGATAACATTTAGTCGGTTCCAAATGCTTTCTCCACCTCATTAAGTGCACAAGAGAGCGAGAGAGAAAAGCTGCAGATAAAACGGTCCCCTGTGATTCCGGAAGCAATTAGAGGTGTTTTCACAGCCAACTCTGAGAGAAAATTATTAATCTGCTACAAAATAATTATTTTATATACAAAGTGTCCAGCAACACAAAGCGCAGCATCCAGCTGGGAACACAGCGGGTTGGATCGCCACGACAAAGTGTGTGCAAGTGCGCAGATCAAAGTTGTGCAAGTGTCAGGGCACCTTAAGCAAAGAATCCAGGCGATTGCAGTGCCTTGCTGTTGCCAGCTAATTTTTCCCTTTCTCTTGCCATCACTTGGTGACATCAGAAGTCTGATACATTTGTTAGCCCTACTCAAGCAGGAATCAATGTAGAATGCTGCGTTTCAGTATCTCATAGCTCCCAAGATGAGCTAATTAATGTACTTTATATGATGACCTCTGATTTGACTGTGAACTTAGACCTGTGATCTTGATTTGACCTGCATTGTGAGAAGAGGGTCTCCTGAGTTTACCAACCACGTTTGGTTGAAATTGCACATTGCATTTGGAGGATATCACCGCAGACTGTATCAATCAATCAATCAATCAACTTTTTTCTTATATAGCGCCAAATCACAACAAACAGTTGCCCCAGGTAGATGACTGTAGATGACTTCTTTGACCTTGACCTTAGACATATAACCTTAACCATGAGACTTCCAAACCAAGTAAAAATATACATTTTACTTTGTTTTTATATGCAAGCCCCTTCAAGAAAATGACATCTGTGTACAAGTACGGAGCACACCTCGTGCTCGTTGACAGTCTATAAATGTAGTACAAGCAAGGCTTTAGCCCCGCTGTGTTTTATCCACACTGGAGTCCCCTGACACCTGCTAGATGAAGTTCTGCTCTTTTCTGTGTTTATGTGCAAGCAAGTGGCCAAACTCATCAGGGATGTGTTCTCGTAAACTGTGAGAGGATTAGTGTGCTTTCATCATTTTTGATTAACTTTTGGCAGAAGGATGTTTGACTGACATACTCATGATAATGCCTTTGATTAGTTTTGCTTGATAGAGCCAGATGAATCTGACAGATGAGTCTTCCATGTGAAGCTAAAGGTGTCTGCATGTGTTTTTCCTCCTTTTTTTTATCTGTGTGCATTATACAGTAGTGTTCAGAATAATAGTAGTGCTATGTGACTAAAAAAATTAATCCAGGTTTTGAGTATATTTCTTATTGTTACATGGGAAACAAGGTACCAGTAGATTCAGTAGATTCTCACAAATCCAACAAGACCAAGCATTCATGATATGCACACTCTTAAGGCTATGAAATTGGGCTATTAGTAAAAAAAAAAGAGTAGAAAAGGGGGTGTTCACAGTAATAGTAGCATCTGCTGTTGACGCTACAAACTCAAAACTATTATGTTCAAACTGCTTTTTTAGCAATCCTGTGAATCACTAAACTAGTATTTAGTTGTATAACCACAGTTTTTCATGATTTCTTCACATCTGCGAGGCATTAATTTTGTTGGTTTGAAACCAAGATTTTGCTGGTTTACTAGTGTGCTTGGGGTCATTGTCTTGTTGAAACACCCATTTCAAGGGCATGTCCTCTTCAGCATAAGGCAACATGACCTCTTCAAGTATTTTGACATATCAAACTGATCCATGATACCTGGTATGCGATATATAGGCCCAACACCATACATGAACTGTGGCTTGAATTCAGAGTTTGGGGGTCGTCTCACAAACTGTCTGCAGCACTTTGACCCAAAAAGAACAATTTTACTCTCATCAGTCCACAAAATATTCCTCCATTTCTCTTTAAGCCAGTTGATGTGTTCTTTGGCAAATTGTAACCTCTTCTGCACGTCTTTTATTTAACAGAGGGGCTTTGCGGGGGATTCTTGCAAATAAATTAGCTTCACACAGGCGTCTTCTAACTGTCACAGCACTTACAGGTAACTCCAGACTGTCTTTGATCATCCTGGAGCTGATCAATGGGTGAGCCTTTGCCATTCTGGTTATTCTTCTATTCATTTTGATGGTTGTTTTCCGTTTTCTTCCACGCGTCTGTTTTTTTTTTTTTTTTTTTTTTTTTTTTTTTGGTCCATTTTAAAGCATTGGAGATCATTGTAGATGAACAGCCTATAATTTTTTGCACCTGCGTGTAAGTTTTCCCCTCTCCAATCAACTTTTTAATCAAACTACGCTGTTCTTCTGAACAATGTCTTGAACGTCCCATTTTCCTCAGGCTTTCAAAGAGAAAAGCATGTTCAACAGGTGCTGGCTTCATCCTTAAATAGGGGACACTTGATTCACACCTGTTTGTTCCACAAAATTGATGAACTCACTGACTGAATGCCACACTACTATTATTGTGAACACCCCCTTTTCTACTTTTTTTTTTTTTTACTAATAGCCCAATTTCATAGCCTTAAGAGTGTGCATATCATGAATGCTTGGTCTTGTTGGATTTGTGAGAATCTACTGAATCTACTGGTACCTTGTTTCCCATGTAACAATAAGAAATATACTCAAAACCTGGATTAATCTTTTTAGTCACATAGCACTACTATTATTCCGAACACTACTGTATAAATTTTTCCACATAAAGATTAACGCCCACGTTATATATTTATGCTTGCCTGATTTGCATGTTAAACTTCACATGCAGTCGTCCTGTGGCGTCTCTAAGTGTCTTCTGGCCCGCTTCACCTGACAGCAGATGTGAGTCAGTTAAAATTTGCGTGGAAGAAAAAGGAGCGAGAGATGGGAAATGAAGAGGGGGGGTGTGGGGACAGAGAAGAGGGGCGCAGTTAAGATCAGCATCAGTTTATTTTACCTAGCAGACAGCCATTCAGAGATGCGGTGATGTAACTGGCATGGACCCAGTGCCACGATTCTCATACTCTTTCTAGCTCTCACACACAGTTTTGTATGTTGACCTTTCACCTTTGCAGTTTGTACTTGTGGTTTGCCAACTTCAGTTTGTTTATTTAACATTCCTTATCAGTATGTAAATTTGCCTCATATGCTTTTTAACACATATTTATCTCCCACATTGAATAATAGTTTCAAATGAACAAGAGCGGTACTTATTGGAGTGCGTATCTCTGCCAAGGACTGTCAGCCTGCCAAAATCAAAGCCCAGTCCAGGTGGACATTCAGTCAAATGACATGTCGTCTGTTTTCTGGGAATTACCACATTTCTAGTTGTGGAGGGTGGTGAATTAATTACCAGAAAAATGAGGACTGTGGCTATCATTAGCATATGCAGTTAGTATTAGCATTTGCATCGCTGTTGATTATCATACTTGCATATGCCAGCTACATTTAATGCTAACAGTTTGTATCAACTCAACATGTGACATATGTGAACAGTAAGTGCACTTAGTATTTTGTTGAAATATGGCTGACCGTCAAATGCACTGCAGTAATATCTCTGTGAATATCAGTACACTGCGTTTACGGTAGATTTGTTGAAAGCTTGCATCACCATACAGTTTTTTTTTTTTTTCTTCTTTTTTTTTCAAGATATCATCATATCCTCCTCCTGCTTGTTCGTTTTTGTTCCATTATTTATTTATTTATTTACATTTTCTAAATAAACTCACAAATTAACTCCAGATTTGGGCCATCACAATCATTTATTATATTACATTGTTCCCTTCATGTACACAAAAAAAAAAAATTTCAACCGCTTTCCATAAAAAGCAGTTAATCAACTAATACAAGGTCTATTAGAAAAGTATCTGACCTTATTATTTTTTTCAAAAACCATATGGATTTGAATCACGTGTGATTACATCAGACATGCTTGAACCCTCGTGGGCATGCGAGAGTTTTTTCACGCCTGTCGGTTACGTCATTCACCTGTGGGCAGTCTTTGAGTGAGGAGTCGCCCACCCTCTCGTCATTTTTTTCATTGTTTAGGAATGGCTCAGAGTGCTGCTTTGTTTGATCAAAATTTTTTCAAAACTGTAAGGCACAACTGAGTGGACACCATTCGATAAATTCAGCTGGTTTTCGGTAAAAATTTTAACGGCTGATGAGAGATTTTGGTCTGGTAGTGTCGCTGTAAGGACGGGCCACGGCGCCTGACGGCGATCTGCGCTTCGAGGCGGCAGCGTCTCGCCGTTTCAAGTTGAAAACTTCCACATTTCAGGCTCTGTTGACCCAGTAAGTCGTCAGAGAACAGAGAACTTTCAGAAGAAGTCGGCATGAGGAGTTTATTCGGACATTCCATTGTTAACGGACATTTTGTAATGAAAGAATGTGCGGGCAGAGTCGCATGTCGGGCCAGACCCGACCGCGGGGGGTCGCGACAGGAAAAACACCTCCGTTGGAAACCTTAACGGGCAAGTTGGAACATGCCCAACTTTTAAACAATTTCTCAGTTACTCACTTGTTGAAAGCCATCAAAAGCCGCCTGAATTTTACAAATGGTTTTCAACACGGAGGTGTTTTTCCTGTCACGGCGCACACAGATTCGCCGGGTCATCACGGAAACGACTCGGCGAATTTGCGCGCACGTCTTTCATTAAAAAATGTCCTTAAACAGTGGAATGTCCGCATAAAGTCCTCATGCCGTCCTCTTCTGAATCTTCTCTGTTCTCTCACGACGTCCTGGGTGAATTAAGCCTTAAATTAGGATGTTTTCAGCTCGAAACAGGCCGACGACGGCGCCTGGAAGCGCTGAGCGACGTCCTGCTCTGTGGGAAGTCCTTACAGCGACAGCCGTTACACTTTTCACCGAAAACCAGCTAAATTTCTCGAATAGTGTCCACTCGGATATTCCTCACAGGTCCAGAAAAAATTTTGATAAAGCAATGCGCGCCATCTCGAGCAGCGTGTGAAACAAACGAATTCAGCCGAGAGGGCTGAACCACATCTCACTCAAGGCCTGCCCACAGGGAAATGACGTCACCGACACGCGTGAAAAAAACTCACGCATGCACACGAGGGTTCAAGCATGATTGATGTAATCGCACGTTATTCAAATCCATATAGTTAAAAAAAATAAAATAAAAGTGTCGGTTTCTTATCTAATAGACCTCGTATAACTACAGTGCACCCAGAAAGTATTCCCAATGCTTCACTTTTTCCACATTTTATTATGTTACAGCCTTATTCTAAAATGGAGCAAGGGCTGTGAACTTACCCACTTACTTATGTACATGTGATTTCTTGGTTTTTATTTTTAATACATTTCCAAAAAAAAAAGTTAAACATTCATGTGGTCATTATGGGGTGTTGTGAGTAGAATTTAGAGGGAAAAAAATGAATTTAATTCATTTTGGAATAAGGCTATAACATAAAATGTTGGGGGGGAGTGAAGCGCTGTGAATACTTTCCGGATGCACTATAAATGTGTCTCTTTTTTAAAATAAATAAATAAAATAATAATAATCATCTCTGTGTGTATTTCAGGACTATATTGATGCACATCCTGAGACTATAATCCTGGACCCCCTTCCTTCCATCCGAACCCTGCTGGACCGCTGCAAGTCATACCAGCTTGTCCACAGGATAGAGAGCTGTATGCAAGGTAAGACACTTCTGCACAGTCTGTCTGACCAATTAAGTGGACACAATTAGTTTGTCTCTTCCTGTCCCATAAAAGCAGGAGTTGTTTAAAATGATAGCAGGAGTGGTGATTCCATGGATGGGGCCTTTTCTGGCGCCGTCATCCCGTCAACATGATTAAAGTTTAGAGGAGAAGACAGCATTTTAAAGCGACTGTTTTTCCTCTCGTTTCCAGAGGGGACACGCGTAGCATATGCTGTTGTGGGATGTCATTTCTCGTTTTGAAGAATGTTACTCATTGCTTCCGAGCAGATGTTTAATTCTTGCCGACAGCTTTGGTCTTATGTCATAATTCCTTTCCTAAAAAGCACCTTTCCATTTTCCCCCTGCCTGAACCCGGTGTGAACTCGGCTCTGTGTACGTTCCTCCCTGAGAGATCCAACGACACCTTACCCCTACGCCGAGCCCATAAACGCATCAGCAGCCAACGTCTTTTGGCTGGAGGCAGAGAAATGAAAGGATGGCAGGACATTAGTGACAGGAACACATTCCCTACCCACACTCTCCGGCTATAAACACACCTGTGACTCATCCACATTTCCTTTACCCCCATACATGGCAGCGAGCGTAAACCTCAAAAGTGTTATTTCACTGTTGGTGAGTCCGTGAGGGACTGTGGATAGTGTCAGAAGAATAGATTAGAGGCGTTTCAGAATGTCAGCAGTGTCAGTAGCCTCTTACAATACAATTATAGGAGACATTTTGGCTAAACAGACACAATGACGATTACATAACAAATAAGTTGCGTTTCTCAAAACCCCCCCCCCCCCCCCCCCTATTTTTTTTCACCACCGCTGCACTATATGTATTTATTAGCTTCCATCAGCTAATCAGACAGGATAAGTGCATGTGTTTGCAAATCCATCTGTCATCATTCGTTTCAACGCTATAACCACATGACAAAAACTTGTGAAACTTGAATGGTAAATGGCAATTGGACTGCATTTATATAGCGCTTTTCCATCTATATCAGAAGCTCAAAGTGCTTTGCAATGCTGCCTCACATTCATCCATTCTCACAGATACACTCACACACCGATGTCAGGGTGCTGCCATGCAAGGCGCTCACTACACACCAGGAGCAAATTGGGGATTAATGACCTTGCCCAAAGGTCCGTAGTGATTGTTTGGCCAGACTGGGGTTTGAACCGAGGATCCTCTGGTCTGAAGCCCACTGCTTAACCACTAAGCCATCACCTCCCCAAACTTGACACACTTACTGCAGCCAGTCCTGTCGTTCTTTTCACCAAGGTCCATGTCTGTGCCTCCAGCACTATAGTGCCACCACTGGGTCAAAGTTGGAAGTGTGTTTACGCATGCAACTTTAGAACCATATACCTGATTTTAAAAAATAAAATACAATAAAATCACATATTGTTGGATTCCTTGAATCAAGCAGAGCTCAATGACATGTACACTCAACAAAAATATAAATGCAACACTTTTGGTTTTGCTCCCATTTTGTATGAGATGAACGCAAAGATCTAAAACTTTTTCCACATACACAATATCACCATTTCCCTCAAATATTGTTCACAAACCAGTCTAAATCTGTGATAGTGAGCACTTCTCCTTTGCTGAGATAATCCATCCCACCTCACAGGTGTGCCATATCAAGATGCTGATTAGACACCATGATTAGTGCACAGGTGTGCCTTAGACTGCCCACAATAAAAGGCCTCTCTGAAAGGTGCAGTTTTATCACACAGCACAATGCCACAGATGTCACAAGATTTGAGGGAGCGTGCAATTGGCATGCTGACAGCAGGAATGTCAACCAGAGCTGTTGCTCGTGTATTGAATGTTCATTTCTCTACCATAAGCCATCTCCAAAGGCGTTTCAGAGAATTTGGCAGTACATCCAACCAGCCTCACAACCGCAGACCGCATGTAACCACACCAGCCCAGGACCTCCACATCCAGCATGTTCACCTCCAAGATCGTCTGAGACCAGCCACTCGGACAGCTGCTGAAACAATCGGTTTGCATAACCAAAGAATTTCTGCACAAACTGTCAGAAACCGGCTCAGGGAAGCTCATCTGCATGCTCGTCGTCCTCATCGGGGTCTCGACCTGACTCCAGTTCGTCGTCGTAACCGACTTGAGTGGGCAAATGCTCACATTCACTGGCGTTTGGCACGTTGGAGAGGTGTTCTCTTCACGGATGAATCCCGGTTCACACTGTCCAGGGCAGATGGCAGACAGCGTGTGTGGCGTCATGTGGGTGAGCGGTTTTCTGATTTCAATGTTGTGGATCGAGTGGCCCATGGTGGCGGTGGGGTTATGGTATGGGCAGGCGTCTGTTATGGACGATTTTGGATGCACAGAGATACCGTGACGAGATCCTGAGGCCCATTGTTGTGCCATACATCCAAGAACATCACCTCATGTTGCAGCAGGATAATGCACGGCCCCATGTTGCAAGGATCTGTACACAATTCTTGGAAGCTGAAAATGTCCCAGTTCTTGCATGGCCGGCATACTCACCGGACATGTCACCCATTGAGCATGTTTGGGATGCTCTGGACCGGCGTATACGACAGCGTGTACCAGTTCCTGTCAATATCCAACAACTTCGCACAGCCATTGAAGAGGAGTGGACCAACATTCCACAGGCCACAATTGACAACCTGATCAACTCTATGCGAAGGAGATGTGTTGCACTGCATGAGGCAAATGGTGGTCACACCAGATACTGACTGGTATCCCCCCCCAATAAAACAAAACTGCACCTTTCAGAGTGGCCTTTTATTGTGGACAGTCTAAGGCACACCTGTGCACTAATCATGGTGTCTAATCAGCATCTTGATATGGCACACCTATGAGGTGGGATGGATTATCTCAGCAAAGGAGAAGTGCTCACTATCACAGATTTAGACTGGTTTGTGAACAATATTTGTTGCGTTTATATTTTTGTTGAGTGTATTTCCACCATGCCACATTTTCCAAAATATTGAATATTTATGGAAAGTGAAAAAAGTGTATTAAATCAGGGGCTAAGTCTCCCAAGTAGGAAGTTTATATCTTGGCAAAGCTGTGATGTGTCAAAGCCTAATTTGGGACCCCACTGTCACAGTGGGGTCCCAAATTAGGGACTGAGAATAGCACTCAGTAGAAGGAAGCACTTGAGGTTCTTTGGAGAGCAAGCATTAGTTCATCTTAATGTTATGTTTAGTAGAAAACAACCAGAGATGGACCACACTGGCGCTAATGGATTGGTTTTAGACAAAAGTCACTGTTTAATTCATAGTTCTGCTCATTGGCTCTTTGGCATCGCACTGATGTCCAACGTGGTTTTGTGTTTCAGGGTGAGGAAACAGTTTATGCTACTTGGTGGAATGTAATGGTTTCTGTTTATACAAAACTTTTGATATCTTGGATTGTTTTCCAGATGGCAACAGTCGTCAAGTAAAGCCTCTCTCTCTCTCTCTCTCTCTCTCTCTGTCTCTCTCTCTCTCTGGCTCTCTCTCTCTCTCTCTCTCTCTCTCTCTCTGTCTCTCTCTCTGTCTCTCTCTCTCTCTCTGTCTCTCTCTCTCTCTCTGTCTCTCTCTCTCTCTCTGGCTCTCTCTCTCTGTCTCTCTCTCTCTCTG